>NW_021633960.1:0-45913 GCF_004799145.2 Neltuma alba
CATCATCATTGCATCATCTTCTTGCATCATGCTTACCTCAACCTTCTAGAAGATGCCAAGTGTCATAAAAGTGGTGGAGGAGATGGAGATTAGATCCTAGCTGTTGGATCAAACTTAATTCCTCCGAATTCAATTTACTTGGCCCACGTTTCTCCGGCTTTCTTTATGGCCCTCCGGAGCTCAGAAAATCCTTCTGTCTGCTCCATAAATTCTCTTTAATTCTAGAGAATATCTATAAATTTTCTTAGGCCATAACACTTCCTTTAAGCCTTGCATAAAAATCATTTACTGAAATGCCCTTTTATCAGCACAATCAGCTTTTTGATTTATTAAAGCCATTTCACTGGCCTTTTGGTTACGGGACTAATTTTATAAATTAGTACAACCTTTCAACCATTTAACCTCATTTTTGCATACATTTTTGAGGTCTCTTGCTATTTTCAATAATTACCTCAAACAATGTACTTTTTATAAGCTATAACCTCATAAATTCCATTTAAACTGCCTCAAGGGTAGCTTTGCCTTTTCTCTTCACAGAAGAGACTTAGAATATTATTTTTTATTTTCTAGGATTTTCTTAGAATTCTCTATATACTCTTCCATGTTTATCCCTGTTGGTCATAAGTTGTTGAATTTGCAGTTAGTCCCTGCTTAGACTTAACTTCATACAATCCTCTCTTTGAGGTTTCTAACTTAACCTTTGGCTTGAATCTAGCCTCTTTTCTCTCTCTGGGCCTTTGAGACTTACTACTGGCGCCTCTAACTTGATTATACTTGAGCCCCTGAAAACTTTCACTTTGCAGTTTAGTCCTTAAAACTGCTTTGACTTCCTTTCTCATCTTTAGGACTTCTGCTCAAAAGGGGTCTGGTAGCCTATCCAATTCAGGCTATTTCTAGTACTTCTAGGCTCAAAAGTTCGGATGTTACACATCCAATATTCAATGCAATCCACTGATTATTTGTGTACTTTCGGTCCAATTTTCCAACAATCCTGTCCAATTTACTATCACAAAATTTTGATTTCAACACCTTCTTAAATTCCTCTCATTCTAAGGATATTCCATGATTTTTCTCAAATTTTACCTCGCTCTATAATTTTCTAAATTTTATTCCGTCAAAAATCAATATTCTACCGATAATAATTCGGTAATAAATATTCTTTAAGCTAACCTCTGTACTTCCAAAGGTGGGAAGTAATTTTATAAATTAGGATAATATGTCACATAATTTATCCTTATTTTTCCTTGAAGTTTTGAGGCCTCCATATATTTTAAATAATGGAAATTGGCTAATTTTCCTTAATTAACCAAAAATTCCAATGATTACAAATAATTCCCTGATAAATTATTTTTTATCCTATATTCACCTTCTAAGCCTCAAACATTATTTTGTACCCTCATTTCTATTTTTCATGATTTTCTGGGAATTTTCAGGAATTTCAGATATTATTTCCAATACTGCCCTTTCTTGACCGATCTTTTCAAAAATGACCGTTATGTCCCTATCCTGATTTTTCCTCATAGCCTGGATCCTCTACTAGTCTACTATACTCTTGACCTTAGTCAATCTCAAATCATTCATCAATTAGGATAAAATTATCAGGGTGTGACATTTCTCCCCCCTAAAATAAATTTCATCCTCGAAATTTTAACACATACCTTAAGTGCTCTGGATACTTGCTCCTCATCTCGTCTTCCTTTTCCCACGTGACCTCTTCTTGATTTAGATCTTTCCAAATCACTTTGACCAAAGGAATTCCCTTGTTCCTCAGCTGCTTGACTTTCCGGTCCACTATGCGTTCCAGTCTTACTTCAAATGTCAGATTGTTCTTTAGCTCAATCTGATCATATTCTAGCACATGTTCTAGATCCGGATTATATTTCTTCAACTGGGAAACATGGAAGACATTGTGCAACTGACTTAAATTCGGGGGTAAGGCCAATCGATAGGCTACAGGTCCTACTTTTGAGAGTATTTGGAATGGTCCCACGTATTTAGGCGTCAACTTTCTTGCCTTAATGGATCGTCCTACTCCAGTAGTTGGAGATACTTTCAAGAATACATAGTCCCTAACCTTAAATTCTAACGGCTTTCTCCTACTATCAACATAACTCTTCCGTCTGCTTTGAGCTGTGAGTAACCTCTGTTTGATCTATTTAATCTGTTCAGAGGTACGATCCACTATATCTGGACCCCAAAATTTTCTCTCTCCGAGTTCTATCCAACAAAGTGGGGATCTACACCTTCTTCCATATAATGCCTCATATGGTGCCATTTGGATACTGGAATGGTAACTGTTATTGTATGCGAATTCTACCAAAGGCAGATATTCATCCCAGCTCCCTTTAAAATCCAAAATGCACGCTCTCAGCATATCTTCTAGTGTCTATATCCTTCATTTTGTTTGTCCATCTATTTGCGGATGGTAAGCTGTACTGAAACTCAGTACCGTGCCCATGGCTTCTTGCACTGCTTTCCAGAATCTTAACATGAATCTTGGATCCCTGTCTGACACAATGTACTTTGGAACCCCATGTAATCTTATGATCTCTTTAATGTACAACCTTGCTAACTTTTCTGGCGAATATTTAACTTCAATAACTAAGAAATGAGCCGACTTCACAGTCTGTCAACTATGACTCATATTGTATCGTATCTTGATGACGTACGTGGTAGTCCTACTATGAAGTCCATAGAGATACTATCCCATTTCCATTCAGGAATATTAAGGGGTTGTAAAGATCCTGACGGCTTTTGGTGTTCCGTCTTCACTTTCTGGCACGTAAGGCACTGATTGAACCCAATTGTTCTATGTTATTTCATATCATTTTAAGGGTATTTATCATAGATTTTGGCTCTTTTTTGATGGTAATTATGCTTAATTTAGATTAAGAGTCCTTACTTTGAGTTAGTGTCTTTTTTAGGGTAAAATTGTCATAATTGGTTATTAATTGTATTCAATTGATTTCTAGGACAATTGATGCTTCAAATTGTTGCTTTTTATTGTAGGACACTTGAGAATTAGAGCCAAGATTGAAGAGCAAAGCATTACACAACATGAGAGTTTCCAAGAAAATGCTGTGCTGTGGTAAAAAGTCTGAAAATGGGCATCAGTGACTATTCTGGAATAGTTTGCCTGGGCAAACTTTTGAGTTCGCCGTGATAAACTCTCAAAATCTCACCAAAATTCCTTCTGGAATAGTTCACCGCGGCAAAATTTTGAGTTCGCCGCAGCAAACTCTCTCGTATCAGTAACGTCAGATTCGGATCCAGAACGCAAAAATGGACCCTTTACTCATATGATCCGACCCAGATGGACCCCTAAAACCCTTAAAACCCTATTTTCAACCCAAAACTCCATTCTATCATCAAGAACACCTCTATTCTCTCATCTTCTTGCCTCTCCACCTCCATCTTCTTCCCCATCCATTTCCTTCATCTTTCCTTCACTCCATCTCATTTCCTTCCACTCCGAGCTGCCATGGCCGACGGATTCACTTCAGTTGGAGCTTTTCTTGAAGCTATGGAGGGCTACGGTTTATCAACTCTTGAAGATGGTGGAGTAGCATGAGTTTCCAAGCTTCAAAGGGGAGTTTCAATTTTAATCTTTAGTTTCTACCTATGTATTTATGATTTCCTAGGTTTAGGATTTGTAAATTCTTAGTGAGACACTTTGGTTGATTCTGTAATCATTGGTTAATGATTTACATTTGTAGTTTGGATTGGTTGATGTTGAATTTTGTGCTTAAATATATGTGGTCACATATATGCTTCTTTGTAACTCTCATGATTCTCTCCTATCTTGCATGGTCATGTTTTGATACTGAGTTGATTGTGGGTTACATTGAGCCAATTGCATGATCATTCTCAAATTACACATTAGGGAAGCTTAACAATGTTTTCATTAATGAAGTTCATTGATTTAAACATTGGACTCAATGAGTTATTGAGGTTGTTATTAAGAAAACCTAATGGATTTGTGAAACTCCCAATATCTTAAGTGAATTATGATTGCCATCAAAACCATTTTCAAGAGATTTCCTATCATTCATTTCCATTCCATCATTATTATCTTAAAACACCAAAAATATAGTATCTTAGGTTTGTTTTCAGTGCAGTTAGTTTAGGCACCATTCATTTAAATCTTAAAAAACCCAAAACCCCATTTCATTGCATTACATGGCATTTAGTCTAGCTTAGGTAATTAATAAAGGCTCCCAAAAGTGAAACTACCTGAGTTTGCACTATACTGTATAGCTTGGATTTATTTTTGATTGAGAACCCCAAGGCGAACGACAAAAGGCTCTCGTCAAATGGCGCCGTTGCCGGGGAGCCATTAAGTTGGTTCCTTAGGCTAGTTAACTGTCAACTTTGGTTGATTGGGGTTTTGTGAGCCTGTTAGGTTACATTTTTGCATTGTCCATAATAGATTTTGCATTGCATAAAAATTTGAGATATACAAACAAAGATCTTGATTTTGATTTCGATTTTTGCATATAGTTTCATACCCTTCATAGCATTCATTGCATTTTTGAGTTTCTTCTTATTTTCATTCTCTGTGTTTTTGTTATTGTGTTCTGGTTTTCTTACTGTCTGTGACATTTCGCCGCGGCCAACTTGTCAGATTTCTGTGAGAATCCTTCTCGGGACACCTTCGCTGCGGCCAACTTTGTGTTTCGTCGCGGCGTAGCGTGTTGTACTAGATCGCATTTTCTTTTCTGGACAGCTTTGCCGCGGCAAACCCTTCTTTTTGCCGTGGCGAAGGTCCCATATTTTTAAAAAACATTTCTTAAAAACTCTTTGGGAATTGATTGTTTAGCTTTCTGATGGCTTGGTTTAATAATCATTTAGGTCCATCTGATCACCCTTCCTCATTTGTAGGTGACAATACTCTGATGGGTGATAATTCTTCTCAAAGGCCTGATGCTATACAATAGGAACTGGATCTTCTTCTGGCACACATAGATCATAGAGAACAGGATGGGACCCATCAAACACATGATACCTCTTATCCAAACCATAACCATGGTAATGATTGGATGAATAATGTAACATCCAGACTTTTAGGCCTAGAAGTACCAGAAATAGCCTAAATTAGATAGGCTGCTAGACTCCTTTGAGCAGAAGTCCCAAAGATGAGAAAGGAAGTGTTATGGCCTAAAAAAATTCATAGATACTCTCTAGAATTAAGGGAAATTTATGGATCTAACAGAAAATAATTACAGAGGCCAGAGCACTGTAATTATAGAAAAGAAGTTAAACCCGGAGTAAAAGTGCACCGATAAAGTGTTAATCAGAGTCTTGCACTTTACTTGGCCCACAAGTCACCACTTGTCAAGCCTTTAATGGATGATAATTAAAGCTTTCTAAGTGTCAAGCTACCAATGGAGAGGATCTTGACTTTGGAATGTAATTATATTATGAATTAAGTTAATTAAGAGAGAGGTTTCAAGAAGGCTTAGGCATTTGACACTCGGACTTTCATTAAATGTGGTAGATGAGATATTTTGAGAGCACTAAGGAGCTCATCTCTCCCCTAAATCAGATGGGAATTTCGTCCAAGGCAAGAGGAGAGGAAAAGAGAGGGTTTTGGAAAGAGAACCAAGGAAAGCTATCAACTTTGGTCATCAATCAAGGATTCAAGGTGAGATCTTGGTTCTAGATGTGTTCTTGTCTTGTTTTCCTTCTCTTTTAAGGTTGAAAAATCTATCTTCTCTCCCTTTTGATGGCTGGTCGAAATGGTTGATGAGTGGGGAAGGGAGTTTGATTGTTAGATCTTGCTAGAACACCTCAAAGTATAGTAGATCCAAGTGGATCTATGTGAAAATTGGAAGAATTACGTGCTGATTTGATGCCTATTTCAAATTATTTACTGTTCATATCTGGTTCTGAAATTTGGCATGCTTAAAGTACACTCTGTGAGATTTAAATCTATTGGGTAGAACACTTCATTTGGATATGTGTATGATTTATGGTGATTTTTCAAAGTTAAGGAGCTTTCAGTGAGACTTGGAAGCACTCAATTTGGATTTCTCTAGATTTAATTATGAATTTTCAAAGTTGAGCAAAAATTCTGGAGTTTCTGCGTGAACAGTACCTGCGAACCAAAATTTCCAGATTTAGTATTCTTGAATCTAAGGCCATCTAAAGTGGTCCTAATTGACAAGAAATGGATCTTAAGGATAGAAAATGATAAGATTTATATTAGAAAAGTTAGAAAGAAAACCCTAAGACTAAGAGAAAAGGTTGAGGTTCAAGAAAGCTAGTCTTGAATTTTATGTAATCTAATGGTTCTAATGGATTGTGTGATCATTATGGTTATGTTTAGGACCTTTGGAACATCCAAGAGGATGTTTGGTGATGTTGACCGAATGCCCACATGGTTGGAAAGTCAAGGGAGTCAAAGGAAAAGTAAGAGGAAAGCTTAAGGTGCAAGGTAGTGAACTTACCCTTTATGTGCTTGACATGGTATGCTCATGTGTTGGTTTGTATTTGTTGTTTGAATGATGTTGTGACATGATGATTGTTGCTGAAAATGCTGTTTTTAATATGTTCCCATGGCCATGCATTTTTATACCAAGCATAAAGCATGATGGCATGTCACTAGTTAACTTAAGTTTATGAAAAACTACATACCATACACTAGCATCCATCTTGTGCATGTATGTGGTAATGTTTGCTACTGAGATTCCCCCGAATCTTACCCCTTCGTAACCAACCATTTAGGTCAATCAATGATGGGCACTAATGGCATGAGAAGCAAGGAGAAGAAGTGGAGAATTATTGATGCTAATGACTGATACTAATATTCAATGTATAATTCTCCTATGTTATAATTATGTTGTGAATGCCATGTATTTAATTATAAAGCTTATGGCATGTATAGGAATGTATGAGCATGAATGGAAAAAAGTAAGCCCATGTTAGGTATGCCAAAGAAATAAAAAGAATTAAAGTAAAGAGATGTTAAGGGATAAAACGTAGGTCATGGAGCAGTTAGTTTTGAGCTTCATTTTGACCCATCATATGAACGAGTTAAGCTACAAAATTTGGTATACTTATAGTACACATCCCAATATTTAAAATGAGTGGTGAATCACCTCATTTTGATGTGTATACAAAGAGATATGAATTTTCAAAGTTAAGGCACAGAATCTGGAAAGTCCAGATTTTACCAAACAAATAGTAATCTTAATCCAATAAATTATACGTTTTCAATCAGGATGAGTTCAGTTGAATATTTTTCCCTTAAAGAGTATTGAAGGAGCTTTCAGTAGAAATTTGGAACACCTCCATACAATTTTTCTAGAATTAGTTATGATTTTTCAAATTTGGACCTATAATATGAAAACTGGACAGTGAACAGTAATTTTCTGAAAATTAACGTCAAAATTGAAATTATTAAGTGTAAGACCATCCAACATGGTCTGGAATGGTTCTAAATGAATGCTAAGGTACTATATAAGTAAGGTGTGACATTTTTGGTACCAGAGTAGAGGTTCTGGCATAGGAAGAAGAGAACTATCTGCAAGAATTTAGAAAAGCCTAGTTCAGGTTAGAGCTAGTAGTGGAATACTAGCTAAGGTCCAACTAAGGTTATGGATTGGAGGTGAATGCTCTAGGGAAAATAAGTAATAAGGATCTTTAAATGAAGTTGGGATCCTCTATTAGAATGGTACAGATAAAATGATGATGAGAAGTTATACGCAGAGGAAGGTAGCCACTGTGTAAAAATAAAGAGACTTCCCTCTAAAGAAAAGGGGATAATGGCTCATAAGTCAGATAGAGGTATGAGTCTAAACCCTAGGTGAAAAGGGTCAAGTGGCAACCTAAGTTAGATACAGTTACTGTAACCTTGATACAAGGTTAAGGCAGCACGATCAAAGTAGTTATCTTTGATTCCTAAATAGATATAAAAAGGGCAGAAGAGGTAAAGATCACTTTCTGCCACCGGTAATCCCTGAGGATAAGGGAAAGCAAAAGTGCTAATGGCCTAGAGTTGTGAGCCAGACCCTTCCTTCATTGCTTGAAAGGAAGTAGTTGACTTAGTTAGGGATTACAGTGAGGCTAGGACATGGAAGTCCTTCAGGCAACAGTTAAGGTTACGATGAACAAAGCTAAGTAAAACTAGCAGAAGTAAAAGGAAGTATGTTTTGTCATGATGAACCAAAGAAAGTGGTGGCGAATAAGAATTCTAGTCATGACGAATAGAGATAGTGACTCTCAGATGCTGAGGTGGTATCTTGGCACGACTTGATAGACTATGAGGTCCTTGAGAGTAAGGCTGATAGAGCTCAGAGAGAGGGTTGTAGCCACTATTTAAAAGCTATCAGATTCCCCCTCAAGAGGAAGAGTAATGATGAGTTGAACAAGATAGTTAGGGGTTGAGTCTATACACCGCTAAGAGGGTGTAGTGGCCACCTAAGTTGGGCAAACTCTTGAAGCCTCGTTAGAGATGGGGCACTATGATAGAGTAGCTATCTCAAGTTCCTGAATAGACAAATAGGAACATGGAGATAGTGAAGTCAAGGTAGATAACCCTAGTGGAATTCTTAGGGATTAAAAAGAAGAGAAAGAGATGAGAATAAGATAGATAGCTATGCGGGGAACTAGCATTATGAGGTCGGCATGTTCCTGATGATGTTAAGAGATACTCAGTCACTTGGGGTTAGGTTGAGATGCACCCTTCACAGAATATGGTCTTGGCTACCAGTCTTCCTAGAGAAAGCGGGGAACTAGTCCTCCGAGTCAGAATTGACACTGCTCTAGATAGAGCAAGATACCCTGTACGAGCAGGAAAGGGAAGCAACCGAGGCAAGGCAAGCGAAGTTGACTTCACCCCAATGGAAGCATGACTAGCCAAGAATAAAGCTAGGGTTCAATGTCCCCGAGCTTAGCAAAGAAGGGCAAATAGAAAGAAAAAGAACCTCAAAAGTCCTCTCCCTATAACTTATAGAAACAGCTGCGAACCGAAAAGAGGCTCCCTCTTGTAGGGATAAGATGTCCGACGAGCATGCTACAGACATAGCAACCAGTAAGAGCTTACACTCCTTGCATTAAAATGTCAGACATTATGCATGTTAGAGTATGCTCATATTGAAAAGTAAAGTATAGGAAAGAGAAGTTGTATAAGTCCTCTCTCTGTACCGTTCTAAAGTAGTAAGAGACGCTAAGAGTAGCTGAAGGAGTAAGAGAACTCCTAAGACAGATTGGCTTAGACACCTAAAGAGACAAATAGCAGGTGCATTCGTCAATCCAAACAGCATCACTAGGAACTCATAGTGTCCGTATCGAGTCCTAAATGCAGTCTTCGAAACATCTCCCGTCTTTATCCGCAAATGATGATATCTCGATCGTAGATCGATCTTGGAAAATACTGTTGCTCCTGCCAGTTGGTCTAACAGATCATCAATTCACAGCAGAGGGTATTTGTTCTTTATCGTCACCTTGTTTAGCTCTCGATAGTCAATGCATAGCCTTAGATTACCGTCTTTCTTTTTCACAAAGAGTACTGAAGCACCCTAGGGAGATATACTTGGTCTTATAAAACCCTTCTCTAACAGCTCCTCAATTTGTCTCTTTAGCTCAACCATTTCGTTGGGAGCCATTCGATATTGAGCTTTGGATATCGATCTTGTCCCTGGTATAAGGTCAATCGTGAACTCCACTTCTCGCTCTGGCAGAATTCCACTGATCTCTATTAGAAATACCTCCAGAAAGTCTTTCACTACTGGTATTTCTTTGATTCCTTCTTCTACCTCTGCTCAAATCGAGAAGAATACAAAATATCCCTGACATCCATGCCGTAAATATCTACTCGCTTCGGCTTCAGTTATGTAATCTAAACTTACTTCTTTTCTTGGGATTTCTTCCTTAGAGGGTAATACTAATGTTTTCTTACCACAATCTAGAAGTATGTTATTGGCAGCCAACCAATTCAAACCAATTATCACATCAATATCACGAAAAGGCATGCATATCAAGTCAATGGCAGTGCAGCAATGCTCATAACAGACCACACAATTCAGGCATGCTTTAGAAGTCATAACTTTAGGACTAGTGGGAGTAGAAACAACAATATCATGTGGCAAGGTATCAACAGTCAAATCCAATTGCCCAATACAGTCATGCGATATAAAGGAATGGCTAGCACCTAAGTCAAACATGGCATACACAAGGCAATCATTAATAGTGATCATACCTTGGATCATGTCAGGTGACTTACGAGCCTCTTCCTGTGTAAAGGCAAACACTCTGCCTTCGGTCTGTTGTCTCATCCCTTTTACCCCTTGTGGGCATTCCTTTGAAAAGTGTTCTGGTCTCCCACATCTATAGCACACATTTTGGCCAAATAAACATGGCCTGTCGCCATAATTCTTGCCGTACTTCTCACATTCCTTGGCCTTTCGTGTGATATCAAACCCCTCAGATTGTCTATTCCCTTTTCTCATCTTTCTGCCAGAGCCAGGCCTCTTCCTTTTCTTATTAACATAAGAGGTTCCTTCTTGACTCGGCCTCAATGGGGGTCTCTTAGTTCTCAAAGCTACTGGCATCACTCCTCGATAGTTCTAACTTGATTCAGTAATACAACAAACTTCCACTGCCTTATTGAAACTCTCTATCTGTTGAGGTGCCACGACCTCCCTTAGTGTCGGCTTTAATCCTCTGACCAACTTCTCTATATTCCACCATTCATCATTAAGACGTTTTAGATAAGTAGAATAACGGGACAACCGAATGTGCTTTACTAGGTAGTCATCAAAGGTTTCATTATTCCCCTGCTGCAACACTAGGAACTTAGCTTCCATTTTATCTTATGCTGATTGGGGAAAGTACTTCTGGTAGAACCTTTCCTTGAACACCTCCCATGTTATTGGAGTGTTGTTGGCTTGTAGTACCAACTCAGTGTTGTTCCACCACTGATCCGCTTCTTTCTCTAGCTTATAAATTGCCATCTAAGCTTTAATCTCATATGAACATCCCATTACATGAAAGATCTTCTCCAGTCGGGTAATCCAATCTTCAGCTATTTGTGGTTCTAATGAACCCTTTAACTCTGGTGGATTATGCTTGCAAAATTTCGTAATCCACTGCTGAATATCTCCTTGGTTCTCAGCCAATCCTGCTTGCTCTTCAAGTACTTGCAGTTGGACTTGTAGAGTTGCTTCAGCTTGTACTTGCTCAGGTTGTTGTGACACCTTATGTTTATACCAATTAACTTTTCTTGCGGAAGCATTTGGAATCACTTTTGAAGGCTACAATTGATGAAAAATCAAGTTCGAAAATTTTCATTTACGGGTTACTATTCATTGTCACCTTAAAATGTGACAAACTTCGAAAATTCATAACTAATTGTAGAAAAATTGAAATTGAGTGATTCCAAGTTTTACAGAAAGCTCTTTGGATAAAATTTTGAGGAAAAATAGTTTCTGAACTGATTGCCTTGAAATTCGAGCTCAATTTCCTTTGGAAAAGTTACTGTTCATTTGGTCATTTTCGGATTTTACTATATTTTTGCCTAACTTTGGAAAGGCATAACTTTCTGCTCGGTTATCGGAATCGGGCAAACTACCCCTCATTTTAAATAGAAACATCAGATCTCTTTGCTTGCCAAATCTTATGACCTAACTCACTCGTTTGATAGGTCAAACTGAGCTACAAATTCACTGCTCCAGGACTTACGTTTTATCCCTTAACATCTCTTTAATTCTTTTTATTTCTTTGGCATACATAACATGGCCTTACTCTTTCCCGTTCATGCTCATAACTTTCATTCATGCCATAAATATTATAATTAAATACATGGCATCATTGGCATCCATAACATAGTTCACAAAATAGTAGAATTATACATGTATCAACAGTCTCATCCATCAACAAGAATAATTCTCCGCTTACTTCTTCTTGCTTCTCATGCCATTATTGCCCATCATTGATTGACCTAAATAGTTGGTTAGGGAGGGGTGAGATTCGGGAGAATCTCAGTAGCAAACACTACCCATAAGCATGCAAGACATAATGCACATGCATGACATGTTATAACATTAACACATGAATGCCATGGAAAGTAAGCTAAAGCATTTCATGCTTCCATAACATATTGCCAAGGCAAAACATAACATAAACTTGCAAACATAACTTTGCAAACATTTCATCATAGCTTAGTCACATCATGGCAACACAATCACATCATGCAAGCATACATATCAAGCACACAGTATAGGTAAGTTCACTACCTTGTAACATGGCTTTCCCCTTGCTTTTCCTTTGGTTTCCTTGTCTTTCCAACCATGTGGACATTCCGTCAACATCACCAAACATCCTCTTGGATGTTCCAAAGGTCCTAAACATAGTCACATTGATCATACAAACCATTAGGACCACTAGATTACATAAAGTTCAAGACTAGCTTTCTTGAACCTCAACCCTTTCTCTTAGTCTTAGGGTTTTCTTTCCAACTTTTCTAACATAAATCTTATCATTTCCCATCCTTAAGATCCATTTCTTGTCAATTAGGACCACTTTAGATGGCCTTAGATTCAAGAATACCAAATCTGGAAAATTTGCTTCGCGGGTACTGTTCACGCAGAATTTCCAGAATTTTTGCTCAACTTTGAAAATTCATAATTAATTCTAGAAAACTCCAAATTGAGTGCTTCCAAGTCTCACTGAAAGATCCTTAAGTTAAATTTAAGGGAAAAATAGTTTCAGGATCCAGTTCTACGCCTAACAGTACCGGAACTGTACGGAACTCGAAACTCTTCCAAAAGTTCAACACTGTTTCCAGATTTCAAACCCTAACTTTGAAAAATCACCATAAATCGTACACATATCCAAATGAAGTGTTCTACCTATGGATTTAAAGCTCACAGAGTGTACTTTAAGCATGCAAAATTTCAGAATCAGATACGTACAGTAACTAATCCGAAATAGGCATAAAATCAGGTGCTATAACCACCACATACCGTGTTTTAGAGTTTGATCTGGCTTGGAACCACTTGGCCTTTCTTTCTCCCTCTTCTTTCTCTCTCTAGAAACCATTTTGCAAGAGCTTCCCCATGGATTCCTTATGCTTGGACGAAATGGTAGGGAGGGGAGGGGGTATTTATAGAAAAACAGACCGAATCTGGACCGTTGATCTTAAAAATACGTGGCTCGATCTGGACCGTCCATTTTCTCTTTTGATCTTACGGTGACAAGTGTCCTATGACATCATGCTTACCTCATCATGATGACATCATGCTTACATCATCAAGCCACATGTCTTTAATCCGACCGCACACGTGCCTTGCATCCGACCGTACACGTGTCTTCCATCTAGCCGTACACGTAATATTTTCTTTTTCTCATCTAACCGTACACTTGTCACTTTTATGTCCTTTCATCATTTATGGCATTAAAATAGGGAGAAAATAAATGGAAATTCGTGCAAAAATATCTCCTTAATTATTTCTCCACCTATCAAGCCAATCTTGCACCATATCAGATACTTTTCGGGTCCTGACTTACCCTGTACCACCAGGACATGTTCTGACACTATTTTCTCATCTTAATTAAGTACATATATGGTGCCACCTTAGAGGAGCATAGATGAAAATAATTAGCTCTACTGACAGGCTACTTAACCTTACTGAGTCATGCAGTAGAGATTTCGCTATAATGGGTAGACAAAAGACTGTCTAAAATATTCCCATACTGCGTTCTGATTTTTATGCTGTCCATAAATATCTTCTGGTGACTCAGCATGATGACTCGTCGGTGTCATGATTACGCTTGATGACTCAGCATGCTGACTCAGCATCGTCATGATGGCTTTTAGATATTTTCTTTGGTTTTGTCTCCTATTTAGGGGACAAAATTATTTAATATTTGACTGGAGCATTTTATTCAGTCCAGAGCTCCAAAAATTCATCCAAAAATATCATAAAATTCCTCCTATTCTAGAGAAAATCTGTGAATTTTCTCAGGTCATAACTCAACCTATAGCCCCACTTAAAAATCATTCTTTAAAATGCCTTTTTTGGACACAACTGGCTTTTAAGTATTCTTAAAGCCATTTTGCTTGTCTTCTAGGGATGAGACTAATTTTATAATTTTCTACAGTCTCTTAGATCATACATTCCCATTTTACCATAATTTTCTGAGGTTTCCTTATGACTCAAACAATCTCTACCTCTACATCTTAAATTGAGCCATAAACTTCTAAATTCCTTTTAAGTTACCTCAGGGGTATTTTCATCATCTCTCTTCACAAAAGAGTCTTAGAATATTATTTCCCATTTTCTGGGATTTTCTTAGAATTTTCTAAGTACTTTCCATTTTTACCCCTGATGGCCGTAACTTTCTGAATTTACGGTTTTACCCCTGCTTAGGCTCAACCTCATAAAACAATCTCTTTGAGGCTTCTAACTTAACCTTTGGTCTGTATCTAGCCTCTTTTCTCTTTCTGGGCCTTTGAGACTTTACTGGAGCCTCTAACTTTGATTACCCTTTAGCCCCTTAAAACATTCACTTTGCAGTTTAGTCCCTAAAACTGCTTTAACTTTCTTTCTCATCTTTAAGACCTCTACTAAAAAGGGGTCTGGTAGCCTATCTCATTCAGGCTATTTCTAGTACTTCTAGGCTTAAAAATCAGGATGTTACAATTCTCCCCCTCTCAAAAGAATTTCGTCCTCGAAATTCCGAGTCAAACCTCTATTCTTACCCTTAATGAGAGGTTAACTGAGGAGAATATCCCACTTATACTAAATTTTGACCTCTTCAACTTTTCATTATACTCATTTCCAGGTTTCAACCATGGCTCCATACTTACATAACTTGTCGTTCTATACTTTTCTGTCATTTACATGAGCATGGCCTTTGCTTTTAAGCATTTTGTCACCACTGCTCACTTCTTCCTCTCCTTTAGGCTCATTCTTTCATAATAATACCATGACAGTGTGCCTGTCTTCATGGTATTTTACTACACCATGGCATTTTGGGTTCTCTTAATACAACCTTTATCTATTCTTTGCTGTATACCTTGCCATTCCTCTTTACTTTAAGGGCATATCTCCTTTCTTTCATTCATTACTAGAACAGAATTGAGCTCAGTCTAATCAACAATAAAGGTGTCTGGAACAAGTCAAGGGTACTCTCTCTATATTAGTCCACCGCTGAAGGAGATTTCACTATCTTAAACTCATCTCTGGTCATCGTCTTCCCAAAGAGGTACTGTACTCTTACCCTTATGGCTCAGACACTTTCTCTTAGGCTTGGTCTTTCACGACCTTGGGAGCTACTGCGCTCTACCATAAGCCTTTTCAGGATCCATCATGACCCTAGAATACTATCATCAATCTGAACCATCTTAGGATCTCTAGGAGACTCTAGACCATAGAGTTGAGTAATAAAATAAGTCACCTCCACTCAGCTAGTAACTTGACTGATTATTCCCCAAGACTGATCACAGATATCAGTATTGTCTTCTTAGGCCTTACTCAATCCTTTCTGTCAACTCTTGGAATTCTTAGCCTTTCCATATTTCTTTAGCCCTTAGTTTTAGCTTCCTTAGGTCACTTTCCTTTCTTTGTGCCTTTCGAATTCCTAGGCACTGGCTCATCTCTAGGGCTTATTAACTTGCCATTGTATCAATGCCAGCCTGTCTTGTCTTAGGACTCTACAGTCCTTGCTGTCTCTTAATAATTTGGACAGCTTCGGGAGAGGACTTATCACATTCTCATTATCCTTCAGTATCTTGTAGTACCCTGTTAAGCTCAAAGAGCATCTGTTTGCATATCACGCTTCTATTGTCTTAACCAGTTTCACTCTCTCTCTCTGGGGTAAGGTTCGTCCTGTGCCTTGCCTCGGCTGCTTCTACTTTTCTTGTGGGAGGACAAATTGCTTTAATTGAAGCATCATCAACTCAACCACTTGCTTTCTGTTTCATTCCTTCAGAGGATAGCTTACTCTTACTAGAGCAGCGTCACTCTGATCTGGAGAACCACTTCCCAATCTTAGAGAGGTACTTCATGGTCAAGACTTCGCTTATATACAATCTCTTCTAGGGTACACTCCTTGAATACCATATCCCCATTAAAGGGAGCCTCTCCACTAGATTATTCAATCATGTAGGCAATGGCATCTATCTATAGGAATCTCATCTCTTAGATTCCTTAATGGCCTATGTACCATGGTTGCACGCTCTCAGATGACTTAGGGACATAAAAGAATATTGTTTAGTCCCTAACATTATCATGTATCTAAGCATCATCGAGCTCTAGGTATTACTAGGAACTTGCTTATCTCTCTCTGTTCATTAGTTCCCAATGCAACCATCCACTATCATGTTTTTATTCATTTCCTTTCATCTCTATCCTCAAGAGGGATCTTGCCTCACTTTACTCTTTCTAACTTTCTTTACCTCTTGACCAATTATTCTTATGGTCAGGTATTGATCACCATATTCTCATCACATTACACAGTGAATATTTAATCACTTTGCTGTGTGGTATCTAGGTCTGGCACCTAGGTCATCATTGACCCTTCATTCATTATCATTTAATCTCTGTCTCTCTTGGTTCACTATCCCTTAGGGATTTCTACCTCTATTCAGGGATTTGAACAAACCTCAAACATCTCATCCTGTTACCTTGCCTCTATAGAGGTCACATCGATTACTTAAGGTACAGGTTGACATTCAGTTCCCTTACTAGGGCATTGACTTATACCTCTGACTGGCTTACTGTACCCTTAACCATTCATTTCTATGGTCATATGCTAATCATAAACTGACCATATTACACAACAGGCATTGACCATTAAAACACCTCCGTTGTGTGACATTCCAGTCAGGCACCTTTAACCAATCACCCGAGGCTAGGTTGTCACCCTGCTTCCTTATTTGGGTCTAGACTCCTATTCTTTACTGGCTTACCATACTCTTAGCCATTACCCTCTGGGACGTCTTTCAACTTTAACTCATTCCTTGGTCAAGCTCTCTCAGCTCAACCATTCCTCTCCTGAGGGGGAGTCTCTTAGCAACGACTACCTATCTCTCAGGTTACTCTTATCATTCCTTACTTCTCTTCTATGTCTATTTCCTTTGGAGAAAACACCTAAGCTTTCTGTAATCCAAATGACCAAATAAATTTATTAATGAACAGTGTAAATTATTTTCCTCAAAATTCAGAGCATAAAAATTTTAAATTTAAAATTTGTTCTGGTTGCCAGAACCATTTGCTCTGATACCAAAAATGTGACACCTTATGTTTATACCAATTAACTTTCTTGCGGAAGCATTTGGAATCACTTTTGAAGGCTACAATTGATGAAAAATCAAGTTTGAAAATTTTCATTTACGGGTTACTATTCATTGTCACCTTAAAATGTGACAAACTTCGAAAATTCATAACTAATTGTAGAAAAATTGAAATTGAGTGATTCCAAGTTCTACAGAAAGCTCTTTGGATAAAATTTTGAGGAAAAATAGTTTCTGAACTGATTGCCTTGAAATTCGAGCTCAATTTCCTTTGAAAAAGTTACTGTTCATTTGGTCATTTTCGGATTTTACTGTATTTTTGCCTAACTTTGGAAAGGCATAACTTTCTGCTCGGTTATCGGAATCGGGCAAACTACCCCTCATTTTAAATAGAAACATCAGATCTCTTTGCTTGCCAAATCTTATGACCTAACTCACTCGTTTGATAGGTCAAACTGAGCTACAAATTCACTGCTCCAGGACTTACGTTTTATCCCTTAACATCTCTTTAATTCTTTTTATTTCTTTGGCATACATAACATGGCCTTACTCTTTCCCGTTCATGCTCATAACTTTCATTCATGCCATAAATATTATAATTAAATACATGGCATCATTGGCATCCATAACATAGTTCACAAAATAGTAGAATTATACATTATCAACAGTCTCATCCATTAACAAGAATAATTCTCCGCTTACTTCTCCTTGCTTCTCATGCCATTATTGCCCATCATTGATTGACCTAAATGGTTGGTTAGGGAGGGGTGAGATTCGGGAGAATCTCAGTAGCAAACACTACCCATAAGCATGCAAGACATAATGCACATGCATGACATGTTATAACATTAACACATGAATGCCATGGAAAGTAAGCTAAAGCATTTCATGCTTCCATAACATATTGCCAAGGCAAAACATAACATAAACTTGCAAACATAACTTTGCAAACATTTCATCATAGCTTAGTCACATCATGGCAACACAATCACATCATGCAAGCATACATATCAAGCACACAGTATAGGTAAGTTCACTACCTTGTAACATGGCTTTCCCCTTGCTTTTCCTTTGGTTTCCTTGTCTTTCCAACCATGTGGACATTCCGTCAACATCACCAAACATCCTCTTGGATGTTCCAAAGGTCCTAAACATAGTCACATTGATCATACAAACCATTAGGACCACTAGATTACATAAAGTTCAAGACTAGCTTTCTTGAACCTCAACCCTTTCTCTTAGTCTTAGGGTTTTCTTTCCAACTTTTCTAACATAAATCTTATCATTTCCCATCCTTAAGATCCATTTCTTGTCAATTAGGACCACTTTAGATGGCCTTAGATTCAAGAATACCAAATCTGGAAAATTTGCTTCGCGGGTACTGTTCACGCAGAATTTCCAGAATTTTTGCTCAACTTTGAAAATTCATAATTAATTCTAGAAAACTCCAAATTGAGTGCTTCCAAGTCTCACTGAAAGATCCTTAAGTTAAATTTAAGAAAAATAGTTTCAGGAACCAGTTCTACGCCGAACAGTACCGGAACTGTACGGAACTCGAAACTCTTCCAAAAGTTCAACACTGTTTCCAGATTTCAAACCCTAACTTTGAAAAATCACCATAAATCGTACACATATCCAAATGAAGTGTTCTACCTATGGATTTAAAGCTCACAGAGTGTACTTTAAGCATGCAAAATTTCAGAATCAGATACGCACAGTAACTAATCCGAAATAGGCATAAAATCAGGTGCTATAACCACCACATACCGTGTTTTAGAGTTTGATCTGGCTTGGAACCACTTGGCCTTTCTTTCTCCCTCTTCTTTCTCTCTCTAGAAACCATTTTGCAAGAGCTTCCCCATGGATTCCTTATGCTTGGACGAAATGGTAGGGAGGGGAGGGGGTATTTATAGAAAAACAGACCGAATCTGGACCGTTGATCTTAAAAATACGTGGCTCGATCTGGACCGTCCATTTTCTCTTTTGATCTTACGGTGACAAGTGTCCTATGACATCATGCTTACCTCATCATGATGACATCATGCTTACATCATCAAGCCACATGTCTTTAATCCGACCGCACACGTGCCTTGCATCCGACCGTACACGTGTCTTCCATCTAGCCGTACACGTAATATTTTCTTTTTCTCATCTAACCGTACACTTGTCACTTTTATGTCCTTTCATCATTTATGGCATTAAAATAGGGAGAAAATAAATGGAAATTCGTGCAAAAATATCTCCTTAATTATTTCTCCACCTATCAAGCCAATCTTGCACCATATCAGATACTTTTCGGGTCCTGACTTACCCTGTACCACCAGGACATGTTCTGACACTATTTTCTCATCTTAATTAAGTACATATATGGTGCCACCTTAGAGGAGCATAGATGAAAATAATTAGCTCTACTGACAGGCTACTTAACCTTACTGAGTCATGCAGTAGAGATTTCGCTATAATGGGTAGACAAAAGACTGTCTAAAATATTCCCATACTGCGTTCTGATTTTTATGCTGTCCATAAATATCTTCTGGTGACTCAGCATGATGACTCGTCGGTGTCATGATTACGCTTGATGACTCAGCATGCTGACTCAGCATCGTCATGATGGCTTTTAGATATTTTCTTTGGTTTTGTCTCCTATTTAGGGGACAAAATTATTTAATATTTGACTGGAGCATTTTATTCAGTCTAGAGCTCCAAAAATTCATCCAAAAATATCATAAAATTCCTCCTATTCTAGAGAAAATCTGTGAATTTTCTCAGGTCATAACTCAACCTATAGCCCCACTTAAAAATCATTCTTTAAAATGCCTTTTTTGGCACAACTGGCTTTTAAGTATTCTTAAAGCCATTTTGCTTGTCTTCTAGGGATGAGACTAATTTTATAATTTTCTACAGTCTCTTAGATCATACATCCCCATTTTACCATAATTTTCTGAGGTTTCCTTATGACTCAAACAATTAAATCTACCTCTACATCTTAAATTGAGCCATAAACTTCTAAATTCCTTTTAAGTTACCTCAGGGGTATTTTCATCATCTCTCTTCACAAAAGAGTCTTAGAATATTATTTCCCATTTTCTGGGATTTTCTTAGAATTTTCTAAGTACTTTCCATTTTTACCCCTGATGGCCGTAACTTTCTGAATTTACGGTTTTACCCCTGCTTAGGCTCAACCTCATAAAACAATCTCTTTGAGGCTTCTAACTTAACCTTTGGTCTGTATCTAGCCTCTTTTCCTTTCTGGGCCTTTGAGACTTTACTGGAGCCTCTAACTTTGATTACCCTTTAGCCCCTTAAAACATTCACTTTGCAGTTTAGTCCCTAAAACTGCTTTAACTTTCTTTCTCATCTTTAAGACCTCTACTAAAAAGGGGTCTGGTAGCCTATCTCATTCAGGCTATTTCTAGTACTTCTAGGCTTAAAAATTGGGATGTTACAGTTGTCGCAACTGAGCAATCGTTGTTGCTACCGCTACTGCTATAACAGTGTCTCTCTCTTCTTGCTGCCGTAACTGCGCCTCTTGTATTTGCTGTATGACTCATTGCTGTTCATCCAGCCTATTCATTACTTGCTGGATAAGATCTCTATGTGGTTCCTCAGGAGTGTTTCTTGCTCCTCTCCGTGTTCTTACCATTTGTTTGTTCTTTAGTTAACTATAGGAGAATAAAGGAACTCTTTAATCATTTATCATAAAAACATACCTCTCATATTTATATAACTAACATTTGTACAGCAACAAAAGGATTATGCAGGGTTTTTAACAGTTAGCCTAACTTATATACAGCCCAAAGCTATTTACACTATGTACATGATAGACCTTGTCGCTAGGTAATCAAAGTTTTACTAGGGAAATGCAGCAAGTGAGGCACTACCTAGGTCATTCTTCTCAAGGAACCTTAAGTTGTATTTTAATTCTTAACAATTCACTTTTAATTATCAAATTACCAAGATGAGAGCTTGAGTTTAGAAAAGAGAAATCAAAACAAGAAACAAATCTAATGAAAGGTAAATTGCAAATCAGATTCAGATAAGAGAAAGTAGTTCCCCTAGCAATTTATCCAACCTTCCTTGTTCAATCTTATAATTTGGAGTCTCTTAATGTCAATTAAATGGATAGATTCAGCTACTGCTCAAATCTCTCTTAACACATATCAGAAACAACTTATCTTAATAGATTCATTATCTTGTTCTGTGAGAAGGAAAATCAATTGACAAGAACACTTGAGAAGCAAGTTACAATTCTCTAAGGATGACCACAACTGTGAATCATCAGTATATTCAACCAAAATTCAGATTTACAGAACAACAGTTCAAGTAAACGAATTAGATCTACAAATCAATAGAGAATCCTCTATTCAACTGAATTAAAGGACAACTCACATCTGAATGTTCAATCAGATCTAAATCCCAAGAAATATAAATCTAATCATCCAACCTTCATTCTAACCACAATTGTTCAACTGAAACAAATGAACCTTAGAATAGAAAGTGGAAACTAGATTTGAATGACTCCCTGTTCAGCTCCATGAACTCAGGTCAGCTTCATTGCTAGAAGAACTTGGAAATTCAGCTACTCATACTCTGGATTAGGGTAGAAACAGCAAGAATTGATGAAAGATCCATAGTTGATCGGTAGAAATTGATGAATTTAGATGAAAATGGAAGAAAGAAGTGAGAGAGGGCGGAGAGAGCAAGAAAATCACGTCTGGAGGGAGAATGGGCAACTGAAAATCTCCTCCTCGCTGAAGTGCGCGACTTCTGCTTTTAAATCTGGAAATTTCAGTCATCCGTCGCGGCGCCTTTGTCCATCTGCCGTAGCGCCTGGCCTGTACGGTGCCGTTTTGATTAGTGATCCTGCGCTTCATGTAAACATCAATCCACCGTGGCGCCTCTGATCATCCGCCGCAGCGCCTTTTACCGAGAGTTCCCTTGGAAATCCGCCGCGGCGCTTTAGACAGAATTGAAACTCCTTCAAATTCACACCAAAGCAGGGATCAAAAGTACACACATACAAAATCATATAAAAACATGTAAAAACACCTGCAAAACCTCATAATTCTTCTTACCAACTCTTATGCACAATGGAAGCTAATTATGCCCAAAGTATGTAAATATAGATGGCAAAAGTATGTGTTTAGGGCTAGAAATGTATGCAAATAATGAGACTTATCAGTACATCATAAGTCTAATATTAGCCGTGACCAGCTCATGGAAACGTAGCCCATACAAAGGTCTCTATGGCCTCGACCATCTCCAGGAAAGTATATCTAGGTAGGCGATAACATATCTCATTGACTCCTTCATCCCATTTCTATGTCCCGGGGATTACGTGATACAGGGTTAGGATCCAATCATCATCTCCCAAGGTACGATCCTCCCTAGTCACCCAATAATAGAGGCTCTTAATGTCCTCTAAGAACCTTAAGTATACATCAGCTTCCTGGTGCTCATACAGCTTAATGAAATAGCTTCTAAACTGGAACTCTTGAATGAGTTGAGTAAGGCACTGGAACTCTTTCTTAATTTTAGGTATAGGGATCTGACTTGAACCTGCTCCATCATCACTAGGTATCCTAATAATTACTGGTATATCATTATAGACAACTGTGGCTGTGTCTCTCTCTGGAGCCTTCCCCTTGAAACCGAAGTAATCTACATGGATAGTTGGGAATTTGGTGCTAAGCTCTTCGTACCTCTCAATATCCTCGTACCACCATGTCTCATCGTACCACCATGGATATGGCTCACGGGGCATGACCTTGCTAATGGTCTCTCCTAATTTTCCACTTCCACTATCACAGACAGCCATTGATTGAGCTTTCTGTAATCCTAATGACCAAATAAACTTATTAATGAACACTGTAAAATGTTTTCCTCAAAATTCAGAGCATACAAATTTTAAAAATTTGTTCTGAGTACCAGAACCATTTGCTCTGATACCATAAATGTAACACCTTATGTTTGCATCCTTATATTATGCCAAGTTAAGATATTCAGAAGCGCATTTACAGGTTACTGGGTTGAAAAATCTGAGTTTGAAAATTTCTTCTCCCGCATTACTATTCACTGTAACCTTAAACTTGGCATAACTTTGAAAAATCACAACTAATTCTAGAAAAATTGAAACAAGGTCTTTCCAAGTCTCACTCGAAGCTCTTAACATCATCTATTAAGGAAAAATGACCTCAGGTTCCAATTTAATCAGAAATGCATCCAATTTTAATTTCAAAAAGTACTGTTCATTTGGTCATTTTTCTATTTTTCAGGATTTTTGTCCAACTTCGGAAAGGCATAACGTCTTGCACAGTGCTTTGATTTTGACGCTTTACCACTCATTTTAAAGGGAAAAATAATATCTATTTGCATACCAAAGTTCAGGGAAAAAGTCAACCATTTGACCAAGGTCTTAATTGGTCAAATTTAGACCCTTTTTTTTATCCCCCTTTTCCACTAATTCTAGCACCATTTCATTTTTCACCATAAGCAGACCATACTCGCATATAAAGCTACTCTACCATTAATATACATACAAAACGGTTATCATGTCATGTGTTCATGCTCAGAATATGCTTACATGGCTTGGAAAAGAAATGTTTAAATCCATATAATATAATACATAGATCATAATTTCCTCAAGCCATGATTACTTCTTTTCCCTTCTCCTTGGAGGTAGTGGCACCTAGGATATCATGTTATAGGAGGAATGAGATTTCATAGAAATCCCAGTAGCATTGAACATACAACCATCAAGTTAACATGCATAAGATGTCATGCTACATGCAGTAAAATAACATTGCTAGTCATTATGCCATGCCATAACCATTCCGTATCCATGTCATCATCATGGAGCATATAATCATTCCAGTCAAAACTCAATCATGCAAGAGCCAAGGCATACATTGCAAGGAGTTCACATCATCAGTGCATAAACATTCTCATGGCACATAAACACATATAGCAGAAACACCAAATGCAAGTCAATAAAATAATTGTAAGTTCACGCTACCTCAGTTCCACGCTCAATGTTTCCTCCTTGTTTTCCTTGCTTGAGGTCCTCCTAGGTTTCCAAAAAATTGCCTATCAACCATACAGTAAGGGTATGGTAAATTCCATATCCAGTATACAATTTTTTCTCAATATAATACTATCCTTGTGCCTTTTGTAACATCCAGAATTTTAGGCCTAGAAGCATCAAAAATAGCCTGAATTAGATAGGCTATCAGACCCTTTTTTAGCAGAAGTCCCAAAGATGAGAAAGGAAGTTAAAGCAGTTTCAGGGACTAAACTGCAAAGTAAAAGTTTTCAGGGGCTCGAGTATAATTAAGGTTAGAGGCTCCAGTAAAGTCTCGAAGGCCCAAAAAGAGAAAAGAGGCTAGATACAGGCCAATGGGTAAGTTAGAAACCTCAAAGAGATGGTTCTATGAGGTTAGGCTTAAGCAGGGTAAAACTGTAAATTCTGAAAGTTATGACAAACAGGGGTAAAAATGGAAGAGGGTACAGAAAATTCTAAGAAAAATCCTAAAAATGAGAAATAATATTCTAAGACTCTTCTATGAAGAGAAAAGATGAAAATACCCCTGAGGCAGCTTAAATGGAATTTATGAGGTTGTGACCGGTAAAAAGTATACCGTTTGAGGTAATTATTTGAAATAGCAAGAGACCTCAAAAGTGTATACAAAAATGGTTGAAAGGTTGTACTAATTTATAAAATTAGTCCCGCAACCAAAAGGCTAGTAGAGTGGCTTTAAGAAATTAAAGAGCCGGTTTTGCCGATAAAAGGGTATTTTAGTAAATGAATTTTATGTAAGGCTTAAAGGAAGTGTTATGGGCTAAGAAAATTCATAGATACTCTCTAGAATTAAAGGGAATTTATGGATCTGACATAAAATAATTACAGAGGCCAGAGCACTGTAATTATAGAAAGGAAGTTAAACCCGGAGTAAAAGTGCACCGATAAAGTGTTAATCAGAGTCTTGCACTTTCCTTGGCCCACAAGTTGCCACTTGTCAAGTCTTTAATGGATGGTAATTAAAGCTTTCCAAGTGTCAAGCTACCAATGGAGAGGATCTTGACTTTGGAATTTAATTACATTATGATTTAAGTTAATTAAGAGAGAGGATTAAGATTAAGTAGGCTAATGACACTTGGCATAACATTAATGATGGTTGGTGGGATATTTTGTACACATTAATGAGCTTCTTCTCCCCCTAATTGCTGATGGAATTTCGTCCAAGTGAGAGGAAGAGGGAAAAGAGAGGGTCTTGAAGGAGAACCAAGGAAAAGCTATCAACTTTGGTCATCAATCAAGGATTCAAGGTGAGATCTTGGTTCTAGATGTGTTCTTGTCTTGTTTTCCTTCTCTTTTAAGGTTGAAAAATCTGTCTTCTCTCCCCTTTGATGGCTGGTCGAAATGGTTGATGAGTGAGGAAGGGAGTTTGGTTGTTAGATCTTGCTAGAACACCTCAAAGTATGGTAGATCCAAGTGGATCTATGTGAAAATTGGAAGAATTACATGCTGATTTGATGGCTTTTTCAAATTAGTTACTGTTCATATCTGGTTCTGAAATTTGGCATGCTTAAAGTACACTCTGTGAGATTTAAATCTGTGGGTAGAACACTTCATTTAGATATGTGTACGATTTATGGTGATTTTTCAAAGTTAGGGTTTGAAATCTGGAAACAGTGTTAAGCTTTTGGAAGGGTGTCGAGTTCCGTACAATTATGGTACTTTTTGGCATAGAATTGATTCCTAAAACTATTTTTCCTTTAAATTTAACTTAATAATATTTCAGTGAGATTTGGAATCACTCAATTTGGATTTTTATAGATTTAATTATGAATTTTCAAAGTTGAGCAAAAATTCTGGAGATTCTGCGTGGACAGTACCCGCGAACCAAAATTTCCAGATTTGATATTCTTGAATCTAAAGCCATCTAAAGTTGTCCTAATTGATAGGAAATAGATCATAAGGATGTCAAATGATAAGATTTATATTAGAAAAGTTAGAAAGAAAACTCTAAGACTAAGAGAAAGGGTTGAGGTTCAAGAAAGCGAGTCTTGAACTTTATATAATCTAATGGTCCTAATGGATTGTGTCATCATTATGGTTATGTTTAGGACCTTTGGAACATCCAAGAGGATGTTTGGTGATGTTGACCGAATGCCCACATGGTTGGAAAGTCAAGGGAGTCAAAGGAAAAGTAAGAGGAAAGCTTGAGGTGCAAGGTAGTGAACTTACCCTTTATGTGCTTGACATGGTATGCTTATGTGTTGGCTTGTATTTGTTGTTTGAATGATGTTGTGACATGATGATTGTTGCTGGAAATGTTGTTTTTAATATGTTCCCATGGCCATGCATTTTTATACTAAGCATAAAGCATGATGGCATGTCACTAGTTAACTTAAATTTATGAAAAACTACATACCATACACTAGCATCCATCTTGTGCATGTATGTGGTAATGTTTGCTACTGAGATTCCCCTGAATCTCACCCCCTCCCTAACCAACCATTTAGGTCAAATCAATGATGGGCACTAATGGCATGAGAAGCAAGGAGAAGAAGTGGAGAATTATTAATGCTAATGATTGATATTATTATTCAATGTATAATTCTCCTATGTTGTAAGTTATGTTATGAATGCCATCAATTCAATGTATGTGCTTAGGATGTTTATGGCATGAATGAAAGTATATGAGCATGAATGGGAAAAAGTAAGCCCATGTTAGGTATGCCAAAGAAATAAAAAGAATTAAAGTAAAGAGATATTAAGGGATAAAACGTAGGTCCTGAAGCAGTTAATTTCAAGCTTCAGTTCGACCTATCATATGAATGAGTTAAGCTACGGAATTTGGTACACCTATAATGCATATCCCAAGCTTTAAAATGAGTGGTAAATCACATCATTTGGATGTGTATACAATGAGATATGAATTTTCGAAGTTAAGGCGCAGAATCTGGAAAGTCCAGATTTTACCAAATGAATAGTAATTTTAATCCAATAAACTGTACGTTTTCAGTGAGAATGAGTTCAGTTGAATATTTTTCCCTTAAAGAGCATTGAAATAAATTTCCGTAGAATTTTGGAACACCTCCATACGATTTTTCTAGAATTAGTTATGATTTTTCAAAGTTGGACCTGTAATCTGAAAACTGGACAGTGAACAGTAATTTTCTGAAAATTAACGTCCAAATTGAAATTTTTAAGTTTAAGACCATCCAAAGTGGTCTGGAATGGGTCTAAATGAATGCTAAGGTACTATATAAGTAAGGTGTGACACCTTTCAATTTATAACTTATGTATACCTTTCATAATCCTTTGACTTTGGTTTGACCAAGCCTTAATCCTCAATTAAGGTCTTGGAATTCTTCCTTAATCCATGATTAATCATGCTTTCTTGGTTAATCACTAACCCTTAATCCTTAATCCAATATTTAATTAAGGTCCTTAAGTCACATAGTCATTAATACAACATAATCCTCTAAGATTAAGTCACTGATCCCTTATGGATTAACCATTAATCATTCTCTAATCAACATGATTAACCCTTAATCATTCCTTTAATTAACATAACTAATCACTAGTCATTAATTAATCAAGGTAACTAACCTTAATTACTTATTAATCTTTAATCAAATAACATGATTAATCTTAGCTATCACTAAACCATAATTAATCAAGGTGATTAATCCTAATCTTCCTCAAATAAATCATTAACTAAAAATAATTAACACTTAGGGAGGTAAACATACCTTAATTAGCTCTTAATCGGCGATTAGAGGCGTTTAACCTTTCTTTCTCCCTTTCTCTCTCTTCTTTCTTTCTTTCTCTCTCCTAGAACTTAAGAGCAAAACATTCCCTCTCTAGGAAACCATCTTGGTCGAAATTATGAAGGGTGAGGGGGTATTTATAGGCTTGAATTTTTCACAATACCAACAATGCCCTTGGAGAAAAAGATGCGATCTCGGCCGTCCATTTTTTTTCACTTTACACATGGACAAATCTTAGAGCACAAGCCTTGAGATCATGACACATGGAAGGACACGTATTCACCATGTGATTTTCATGTGGTAGAAAAATATTATTTTAATGTTTTGTCTCTTATTTCCCTTATGCCCTTGAACAATTTGAAAAATTCCAACCTTGTCCTTCCCCTCTTATTTTGGCTGAATTATTACTCTAAAAATTAGGAGAAAAATAACTCATCCAATATTCAGTGCAATCCACTGATTATTTGTGTGCTTTCAGTCCAATTTTCCAACAATCCTGTCCAATTTACTATCACAAAATTTTGATTTCAACACCTTCTTAAATTCCTCTCATTCCAAGGATATTCCATGATTTTTCTCAATTTTTACCTCACTCTATAATTTTCTAAATTTTATTCCGTCAAAAATCAATATTCTACCGATAATAATTCGGTAATAAATATTCTTTAAGCTAACCTCTGTACTTCCAAAGGTGGGAAGTAATTTTATAAATTAGGATAATATGTTACATAATTTATCCCTATTTTTCCTTGAATTTTTGAGGCCTCCATATATTTTAAATAATGGAAATTGTCTAATTTTCCTTAATTAACCAAAAATTCGAATCATTACAAATAATTCCCTGATAAATTATTTTTTATCCTATATTCACCTTCTAAGCCTCAAACATTATTTTGTACCCTCATTTCTATTTTTCATGATTTTCTGGGAGTTTTCAGGAATTTCAGACATTATTTCCAATACTGCCCTTTCTTGATTGATCTTTTCAAAAATGACTGTTATGTCCCTATCCTGATTTTTCCTCATAGCCTGGATCCTCTACCAGTCTACTATACTACTTGACCTTAGTAAGTCTCAAATCATTCATCAATTAGGATAAAATTATCAGGGTGTAACAGAAAGTAAGCTAAAGTATTTCATACTTTCATAACATATTGCTAAGGCAAAACATAACATAAACTTACAAACATAACTTTGCAAACATTTCATCATAGCTTAGTAACATCATGGCAACACAACCACATCATGCAAGCATACATATCAAGCACACAATATAGGTAAGTTCACTACCTTGTAACATAGCTTTTCTCTTGCTTTTCCTTTGATTCCCTTGCCTTTCCAATCCTATGGATTTTCGATCAATACCATTAAACATCCTCTTGGATGTTCCAAGGTCCTAAACACATTAATACATGATGCAAAACATTATTAGAATCAAGTCATCAACGTATCTCTACTTGATTCTTTCTTGAACATATTTGAACTTTACCTTTTGAGTTTCAATTCCAACCTTCCTAAAATTATTTCCACATACTAATGCCATATAATTTTACATGTAGAATCCATTTACAAGCTCAAAACAATCAAAATCCAATCCTAACCATTCAAAACAGTCAAGGCCGAACAGAATCACAAACTAAGGGAAAGTTGGATTTCTTGCAAAATCAACACAGAACCACTTGATTCTTGTTGTTTCCAAGCCTTTAAACATGCTTTTAACATCCATTCCATCCTTTTCTATTCCAATAAATTTCGTTTAGCACCTCCCCATAGGATTCTAATCATAAAAAATCCAATCAAACCAACCACCAGCTCAAAAATAACAAGGGAGGTAGAAACTACATCAAAAACGGCACACATACCTTGTTTTAGAGCTTGATCTGGCTTGGGATCACTTGGCCTTTCTTTCTCCTCCTTCTTTCTCTCTATAGAAACCACTTTGCAAGAGCTTCCCTATGGGTTCAAAGAGCTTGGACGAAATGGAGGAGTGGGGAGGGGTATTTATAGAAAGCTAGAACAAATCCTGGCCGTCAGTTCCAATTTAATCCTAGCCATTGATCTTTGTTTCTTCTCCAAGAAATTTGCCACATGTGCTGCCTTCTCTTTCTCCTGTTAATCAGCATTTTCCTGCCCAAAATATCTTCAAAATTTTGGACCAAGTGGAAGGGAAACAATCAGCCACATATACAAGCTTACTTGAGATATTTTGCAAAGTCATGATTAAACATTATCCAACCAACTTGACCATGTGCATGGGCTTAGGGAGCACGAAATTGTATGATTCTTTGGGCTAACTAAGTGCCCCAATTCTAGTTAGGAAGCAATGGGATTAATCTAGTTCAATCCCAACTGTAATCCTTTACTCGATTTGCTCCTTTTGGGCCTTTATTAGGAAGAATAGGTCAGGGCCTCCAAAAATTCATTTATTTCCATGAAAAATCCACATTTAATATAAAAGTATGATCTGGAAAGTTTGGGAATTTTTCATAACCTCTAACTATTTATTTCACATTTTTCTCCGAAATCGGGCTTTTACCGATAGAATTTCAGAAGTAAATTCTCCATAAATTATTTCCTTCATTTACAATGCTTGGAAATAATTTTAGAAATTCAAATATATTACCAAGGAACTTACCCATATTTTTCCTTGAATTATTGAGGCCCTTATATAATTAAAATAATTATATTTTCTCAATTTTCACTATTTTCTTCAAAAATCACTATTTTTGGGAAATGTCACAATAATTTATTTTCACTTCCAAAACATTATATATGACTCAAAAACCCCCTAATTTACCCTTTTTATATTTTTAGGAAATTTTTGAGAATTTTTCATAAATTTCCCATTTTAACCCTTGAGGGACCCGACATTGTCAGTCTAGCTCTCTTTTGGGTTTTTGAGCATTGCCAATGTACTTTTTATTGAATCTTAACTTAATATTCTCATGGTATACTTATAGAGAAAGGAATATCCCATCTCTCTCTCCTTAGTGACTTAATTAATTGAATAATATTTAATCAGAGTCGATTTTGCCGAATTCTTTTCTACTGGCTCATAACTCTGTCGATCTATCTCTGAGTTTCATTCTTTCCCTTCCATCACGGGGATTTCCTCTAATTTTTCTTAAGCCAAAAGTCAAACCTTAGACGGCTATTTTGACTTTTCCCAGATAAGGTATAAATAGGTTTTAAATTTAATTAAAGCAAACATCATCAGTTTTTAGGGACGGAATTAATTTTACAATCTGTGTAAATTCCTGAACTACTGTTTCCCAATTTTTCTTGATTATTTGAAGCCATCTCATAGCTTAAATAATTCAATTTAAGTTACTATCTCAAATTACTCAAAACCCTGGAATGACTTCAGGGCATTTCCGTCATTTCTAGCCTCATATCGGCTCTGGGATCCTATTCCCATTTTTTTGGAATTCTTCTAAGTCATTTGGGCCCTTTTCACTAACTTTGAGAATTAGCTGACCAGAACTTTTATTATTTACAATTAGGTCCCTACTTTGGCCTACAAATCTTTTCTTTACAATTTGGTCCGTCCTTAGGCCTAACCTTCGGAACCATCTCTTGCAAGTATTTGGCATAACCTTTGGCCCTTAGTTCTTTCTAGTTGGTCATTCTTTAGCCCCCAAACACTATTATTTTACACATTTGCCCTTAGAAAACTTCTTTTTCCTTCTGAGGGATCTCCAGGACTTTCGTTGCATTAGACTTAGTAATTATCCTTTCCTTGTGCTATTACTTATATCTATAAGCCAAAATTTGGGATGTTACACATTTGCCTACAGGAGGATGCCTTTTAGGCTATGCAATGCCCCGGGTACTTTTTAAAGGGCTATGATGTCCATTTTTAGTGAATTTCTAGGCTCATCTATGGAAGTGTTTATGGATGATTTTACTGTGTATGGTGACACATTTGATGATTGTTTGGAAAGTCTAGATAGGGTTTTGTCTAGGTGCATTGATAGGAATTTGATTCTGAATTTTGAAAAATGCCATTTTATGGCTGATAATAGAATTGTCTTGGGTCATCTAGTCTCTAGGAAAGGAATTGAAGTAGACAAAGCTAAAATTGAAGTTATTGCTTCTTTGCCATATCCAACTAACTTGAAGGAACTTAGGTCATTCCTTGGACATGCTGGTTTTTATCGAAGATTTGTGAAAGATTTCAGCAAAATAGCAAACCCTCTTTCTAGGCTCATACAAAAGGATGTGGCATTTGTTTTTGATGATGCTTGCAAAAAGGCTTTTGATTCATTAAAGAGCATACTTGTTTCTCCACCTATACTTTCTGTACCTAATTGGAAATTAGATTTTGAACTTGCTTGTTATGCATCTCATGCTTCTATTAGAGCTATGTTAGGTCAGAAAGTAAATAAGCTGTCTTAAGTCATTGCATATGTATCCAAAACCCTTGACAATGCACAAATTAATTACACAACCACTAAAAAGGAACTTTATGCTATTGTATTTACTTTAGACAAATTTAGACCTTTCCTTCTTGCATCAAAAGTGGTTGTCTTTACTGACCATACTGCTGTCAAGTTTTTGTTTGGCAAGCCACACACTAAGCCTAGACTTTTGAGATGGGTTTTGCTTCTCCAAGAGTTTGACATAGAGATCAAAGACCGAAGTGGAGCTGAAAACCATGTTGCAAACCATTTGAGTGGATTATCAATAGGAACTAAGGGAGTTTCTAACCCTAATCTGATTTGTGATGAATTTCAAATAGCTATTCATTGTTCTATAGCTTCTCATGATCCATGGTTTGCTAACATGGTCAATTTTCAAGCTACTAGTTTAATCCCTACTACATTGTCTCATTTTTAGACTCAGAAGCTCAAAAGTGAAGCCAAGTATTACATTTGGGAACCACCTCACTTATGGAGGATGTGTAATGACCAATTGATTAGGCGCTGTGTTCCAAATAAAGAAATTCAAGGTATCTTGGTGGCATGCCATTCTCATGCTTGTGGAGGCCATTTTAGTGCTAAGAAAACTTCAAGGAAGATTTTGGAATCTAGATTTTATTGGCCTACCCTCTTTAAGGATACTTATGAGTTTTGTAAGAGTTGTGACAAGTGCCAAAGGTTTGGAGGTAATACTAAGAGGAATGAGATGCCTCAATATCCTATCCTCTTTTGTGAAATCTTTGATGTACGGGGTATAGATTTCATGGGTCTATTCCCACCATCCTCTGGAAATCATTATATTCTCTTGGCTGTGGATTATGTTTCAAGATGGATCAAAGCTATTCCCACGAAGAAAGATGATGCAGTCACAGTTTCAAAATTCATAAAGTCACATATCTTCATAAGATTTGGAATCCCTAAGGCTATGATAAGTGACCGTGGGACTCACTTTTGCAATAAGCTCTTAAATGGATTGTTCTCTAAGTTTGGGGTTACTCATAAGATGTCCACAGCTTATCACCCCCAAACTAATAGTCAAAGAGAGGTTTCCAATAGAGAAATTAAACAGATTTTAGAGAAGATAGTTAAACCATCAAGAAGGGACTGGAGCATTAAATTGAAAGAAGCTCTGTGGGCCTACAAGACTGCATACAAGACACCCATAGGAATGTCACCCTATAGGGTAGTTTATGGAAAACCTTGTCATCTCCCATTGAACTAGAGCACAAGGCCTATTAGGCAATTAAATCATGTAATTTGGATTTTAAAGCTACTGCAGTGGAGAGGAAATTGCAACTGCAAGAGCTAGAAGAAATTCAAATGGAGGCATATGAGAGCTCTAGAACCTACAAGGAGAAGAGTAAAATCATTTATGACAAGGGAATTCTGAGGAAATATTTTCATGTGGGTGATAAAGTCCTATTATTCAAGGCTAAGTTCGAGTTTAAACATGGAAAATTGAAAACCAAGTGGGATGGGCCTTATCTAGTCACCAAAGTACATCCCTTTGGAATGGTTCAATTAATAGATGAAAAAAGTGGCCAAACTCTAAAAGTTAATGGTTACTTACTGAAGTTGTATCATGAGCAATTCTACCCCCCATGAGGCTACAGGTTGTTTCTTCCACCTTATCTCATGTGATTTTATTTGCATATTTGAACTTGTTAAGAGAATAAGTGTGGGGGAAACCCTTCTCTGTTAGCTTAGAAAAATCTTTGTTTGTTTGTTTTCTTTTAGTTAGTTTTTCCCTGTTTGCACAGCTCATTGGTTTTGTATTGAGGACAATACTTTGTATAAGTGTAGGGGAGATAAGTATTGCTGATGACTTAGTTAGATGGTGATTGTATTGATATTTGAGTTGTGATTGAAGTAGTTAAGCCATGTTTTGCAGCTGAACATGTGATTTAATCCAAAGGTTTTTGGTTCTTAATAATGCATTACATGTTCCTGTGATTTAAAGCTACATTTGTTAGGATCTGAATGAAAATTTTTGTTGGAACATTCGGTTATGTGAAAAGCACCATGACCCCTTTGAGTAATTTGCCGCAGCGCCTGATAGAAGTTCAGTTCTGTGAAAAGTGCCGCGGCCTATTTTGAAAGGCGCTGCAGCACCTGTTCCTGAATGAAGGTGAACACCTCCTTTTTGATGTTGAAGTGTTACTGAATAATTTTATTGTGTTGGTTTAGAATCTTTTTAAGGAGAGACAATTGGATTTGCTCACTTAACACTTTATTTGTTCAAAAACCTTGTTGAGAATCAATTCATAACCCTTGAGGTATTCTTGTAAATTGGAAATCCATTTTGCAATCATATCAGAATCTATGCCTGGTTGATATTATTCTTCTTACAAACCTTTACCATGGGACTAATTTTGGTGGCAATTAAGTTAGTGACTAGATATGATTCATTAAAGTAAGTAGATGAGAGAAAACCCACATGGAAGGAATTTGAGCTTATATGTTCTGAATTTGTGTGCATACTCCCTAGTCCTATGATCCTCTAGAACTTGTCCTAATTCTTCATTGAGACTGCATTTTGATATGAGCAAGATGCATATGATAGAGGCATTTTATTCTAAACCCATTCTGACCTAAACACAAACCCTTTCACGTTTAACCTTTGTTCACGCCTTTGAGCCTTCACTTTCATTTCATTCATTGTTTTGTAGTAAGTGTTTTGCGTGAGTTATATTTGGTTTTTCACTTTAAAAAGTGCATCATGAATGTCTACATCTTTGTCTTCTTGGGTTTGGGTGCCAATAAAAAAAAAGGGGGAAAGGGCAATAAGAAGAAAATATATATAAAAAGAAAGAGAAAAAAAATGAGAGAAGAAGAAGAAAAGAAGTTGTGGTAAAAAAAAAAGAAGAAGAAAAGAAGTTGTGATAAAGAAAAAAAATAAGAAGAAAAGAAGTTGTGAAAATTTTTTTTTTGAAATAAGGCATTCCATGGTGGTTTGAAGAGCAAGGATTTTTTTTGTTCCAAAAGTTTAAATCTACACATTGGTGTCTTTTCAAGATTATACTTTAACTTACTCTGAGTTGACATTTCGCTACTCATGCATTTCACTTGTTAGTTCATTCATTCCATCTTAGCCTTTTCCGACATTACAACCTTAAGAAAGACCTCTTGATGCATTGAACTCATATGGTACAGTGGTGGAGAAGTCGAGAATTTTGACAAGCCTATGGTAGGACATAGACTAGTAGAGAGGAGAGAAAATTTAACTCCTAGTAAGTAGAGAGAAACACTTTAATCTGAGAGTCTCTCATTTCACTTGTAATGATTGAGCTATGTTTAGCATTAATTTTCTTGTCATTAATTAAAAGTTTTATGGGTTGGCTTGCTTAACGAATAATACAACTAGTGTATGGATTTTGATTCTAATTGCACTTGGATTGGCATGTGTTCTGGGAAGTGAATTGGTGATTCTTTGCCCGGAGTGCAAAGTGCATGTGTAGGGGAATTTGATATCTCTCTATATTTCATTGATTCTAGCATGATTTTCATGGTATTATATGTTTAATTTTGGATTTAATGGTGATGAAATACTACTAGTCTCTTGGAAGGAGTGTTTTGTAATTTCATGAGAATTCAGGTCTAGAAATCAAAGAAACAAACACTCAGGGACTTAGTATGCAAAAGTGGCAAGACTCTCTGTGAAAAGTGCCGCGGCGGATTTGAAAAGTGCCACAGTGGATTTGGCTCAATAGGCAGCCCAAAGTCACTAATCTAAACGACGTAATTTTGGATGTGCGCCGCGGCAGATTTGAAAAAACCTCAAGCATCTTGGCTTGTTACCTTACCTCTATCAAGGTCACATCGATTACTTAAGGTTTAGGTTGCCACTTGGTTTCCCTACTAGGGGATTGACTTATACCCCTATCTGGCTCACTATACAATCAATTATTACACTTTGGAGGAGTCTTTTGACTTTGACTCATACCCTGGTCAAGCTCTCTCAGCTCAACCATTCCTTTCTTGAAGAGGAGTTTCTTAGCAGTGACTACTTATCTCTTAGGTTACTTTCTGTCATTCCTTACTTCTCCTCTACGTCCATTTCCCCTGGAGAAATCACTTTAATCTCATAACCATAGTTGGAGCAATCCTGGTAACCCATCACTTTCCTAGATAGGGATTTTACTTATACCAGGCTTTGCTTCAACTAGTGCTTCATTTATACCTTTATCAAAGCTTTTACTAGAACCTCTGTTCTATTTAAACAATTACCAAAACCTTTGCTTTGATACCAAAATGAAACATCCTTCTATTAACCCCTCACAGTATATGTTTGGAAGTATTACAATTCAAGCGATTTACGAAACAAGCCTGTAGATTAAAAATTTGCAATTGATTCTTGGGTTACTATTCACCAGTTAAATTTCAGATTTTTGGCCTAACTTCAAAAATTTATAACCAATTCTATAAAAAATTGTGTTGAGGTACTCCAAAATTCTACTCAAATCTCTTTCAATTATCTATAGGATAAAAATATGAAACTGGACTTATCCTTGCCCAATTCGTACAGTTTATTCATTAAACTTTTACTGTTTATTTAGTCAAAACTATACATTCTAGTTTCTCTGCCCTAATTTTGACCTAGCATAACTCTTGACACACACATGTATTTTAAGTGATCTACCACTTGTTTGAAAGCTCAGGATGTGTACTTTAACCATACCAAATTTAATGTCTTAACTCATACATTTGGTAGGTCAACCTAGAGCTGGAAGCTGACTGCTCTAGGACCTACGTTTTTTTCCATTAGACAGTTCTTGCTTTGATTCTTTTTATTACTTTGGCATGCATAACTTGGGTTCTCTCTTTCCCATTCATTCTTATACGTTTCCAGTCATGCTATAAATGTTCTAAACTAATACATCGCATCATTGGCAATCTTATATATAATTTACACAATAGGAGAATCATACAATAACTAATAGATTCATTCATTAACATGGATAATTCTCCACTTTCTTCTCCTTCCTTCTCTTGATCTCCTTCATGCAATCATTCTCCATCATACTTGACCTAAATGGTTGTTTAGGGAGGGGTGAGATTCGGGAGAATCTTAGTAGCAAACAATAATTACCCAAACATATATGGCAAGCTTGGCATTTATAACATGCTTGCAACTTAACACCTTTATAACATAATGACATGTTTAGAAATCATCATGCATTTGTCATAAAACACATAGGGCTATGGCATATTTTAAGCACATTCACAATCATAACACATGAGTTCATAAAATCATATAACATGGAAACATGTCATATGTAACATCCCAAAATTTGGAACCCTAGTAATGGGAATGTGCAAAATGAGATATGATTGATAAGCATAAGGTATGAGTAAAGCATGAAAACCCAAAATGGGACAAAACCGACTTTATCGGGTCCCTAGGAGCAAAACGGTAATTTTAAGAAAAGTTGTCAAAATTTCCCTAAAATTAGAAAAAGGTGGAATTAGGGGTTTTTGAGTCACCCATGATGTTTTGGGAGTGAGAATAGCCCAAAATAAATTTTGGTGAAAATTCCCAAAAAATTAATTATTTTTGGGAAAATAGGGAAAAATAAAGGGGAATTAAAGTGATATAATTATTTTAATTACCTAAGGACTCCAAAAATTAAATTAAAAATATGGATACACTCCCTAGGAATATTTATGAATTTATAAAATTGTTTCCAAGTATTGGAAAATGCAGGAAGTAATTTATGGGGAATTTATTTCTGAATTCCTATTGGTAAAGATCTGATTTCAGAGAAAATGTGAAATAAATATCTAGAGGTCTTGAAAAATTTCCAAAATTTCCATATCACACCTTTGGAATAAATATGGATTTATCATGAAAATAAATGGAATTTTGAAAGCTTTTAGATATTTTTCCTTAATAGGGGGCAAGAAATTAGGTATTATGGGACCAAATAATTTTTAAAATTACCCTAACCAATTCCATTACTTCCTAATCAGTTTTTACCATTTAGTTAGCATCCAAAAAGGCCTAAATTCGTGCTCATCATGACCAGGACAGATGGCTTGTGTGCTGGGCAAATTTTCAATCATTGGATCAACTCTCTTGGAAAGTGAGTCAAAGCATGTGTGGCTAGGATTTGTTCTTCATTTTGGCCGACCATTGCACTTAATTTGGGGAAGAAATAGCTGCCCAAGGGTAGATTTTTGGGCAGCAAATGAGGTCTATAAATACCCCCACAAGGAACTCAAAATTAGGACAGAATTGGGACAATAGAGGGGAGGTTCTGCACAATATTCTTCTTGGCTTCCAAACACTCTTCAAATCACTCCCAATCCAAGCTTAATCATCAAGATTTAATCCAAGACTCCTTGAGGTATGTTTAGGCTTTAATTTGATACTTTTTCCATAGTCAAACCGTGACTTAATTTGAGGGGGAAGTGCTATTTCATTTCTGTTGTGCTGGAAGTGCTAAGAAAGGATAGCAAATTGAGTATGAGTTGTGTTGTTGATGTTTGGTGCGGTTTTGAATGGGTTATGGAAGAAATTACCCTATAAACTATGACTTTTCAGTTCAGCCAACTCAAGAACTCAAGGGTAGGAATTGTTTCAATAAGTTTAAATGGTTCCAATGGATTTAAAATGTGATGGTATGTAGGATTATGCTAAGGAAGTATGTTCAAATTCATTAGAATCAAATGTGAAAATTTATGAACCTAAGAGGAAGTGTTCAGCCATCTTGAATATATGGTCTTATGATTAGATTTTGATGGTTTTGATGCTTCCATTGAACTCCTTGGGCATTTTTGTGTAGGGTTATATGGAGGAATTGAATTTGGAAGCATTAGAAATCAAAGTTGGAAATTTTGACATTTTCTTTAGAAAAATTCGTTTCTGTTTTGACCAGAACTTAAGGAAGGGATTTGATCTTGTATAATTTGATTTGATATTTGAATTCTACATGAAAAACCATGTAGGAATGGCCAAGGAGGTTTCTTGAATCAAAAGGAAAACAATTAGGCCAAAAAAATCCTAAGAAAAAGGGTTTAATGTTTAAGTAATAGGGAATGTGTTTGAATAATTGTTGAATGATTGACATTGTTATTGGTTTGATAGGTACCTCGCCAAATCCTCAAGAAAACATCTTGAACTTAAAGGAAATCAAGGACCAAGTACCAAAAGGTAGCATTGAATTACATTTGATTGCTTTCTTGCTTACATTGATGTGTTAATGTGTATGTGTACAATGTGTGCCATGATGTGACTAAGCTTTATTGCAAATGTTGATTGCAATGTTTGAAGTATGTTGCCTTGGCATTATGTCCATTGAATATGTGTATGATAGCTTACTTTTCATAGCATAAAAGCATGAACATATAAACAAGATAAATGCACAAAAGCATTGCACGTAGTGTTTGCAGGAATGCATGATAATTGTGATTCTATGCTACTGGGATTTCTTTAAAATCTCACTCTTATAATTAACACCACCTAAGAGGGAGTTCAAACAAGGGAAAAGGCAAGGAAATTGTCCTGGAGGCCTAATGAACAATTAATGTACCCTAGTGTAAATTTTGAAACTTGTCATGTAATATTATGACTTTGGAAATGTTTGTTGGATAATAGCTCCAAAGGGGAGCCAAGCATGTATGTCTATGTTTAAATATGTGAAAACATAGTAGAATGTATGTTCAAGCTTGTATTAAGCCCCAAATGATTAAGGATGGGTAAAAGGTTATGAAAGAGCCAAAATAAAGGTAATTAGAGGATAACCTTTGACTAAAAAGGACCAAACTTGGTGCATACGAAATAAATAGCAAATGTTCGAATCTGGATTTGAAATTTTGCAGAATAATAGATCATATTTTTAGCTTTAAATCAAGTGGTAGATCATTAAATTTGGAATTTTATAGAAAGAGTTATGCCCTTTCGAAGTCGGATAAAAATACTGGAAATTTCAGAAATTACCAAATGAACAGTACATAATTGCGTGGAAATTGGTATTGATCTGTGAGAAATCAATACTTGTGAATATTTTTCCTATGTATAGAATTTCATAAGCTTTGCGTGAGATTTGGAACCACTCTATTTCAATTTTTCTACATTTAGTTATGATTTTTCAAAGTTGACCCGATTTTTGGGGGTTACATGAATAGTAACCGAAATCAAAAATTTAAATCTTGGTTTTTACCTACTCTGAGCATCGTGTAATGATTCCAAACGGTTCTAAAGGATGTATAATGGGGGTTAAAAATGAAGGTGTGATATCATACATGCAAGCAAATACCAAGAACAAAAGAGTAAAGTCAAGTTTGCTACCTTGTGTCTTTAAACTTTCTCTTTACTTCCTCTTGCTCCCTTTTACTACCAACCATTAAGGTTGCTTGCTCAACCTTTGCCATTCATCTTCCTCAATGTCTCATGACCCTAAATATATCAAAACATCATTGTCATTCATTCATTAAAGCCATGGTAATCAATAACATCATCACTTTGTTTTCTTTGAGCTATATTGACTTCTAACTTTTGAGCTTGATTTCCAACCTTTCTAAAATTAATTCCATATACTATTTCGACATAATTTTGCATGTAGAATCCATTTCCAAGCTCAAAATAATCAAAATCAAACTCCTTCCCCATGAACTAGCCTTGACTGAAATATAGCTCAAGTTACATAGTCATGAAATTTAACCAATTTTAACATAAAGCCACTTGATTCTTGTTCCTTTTAAGCCTTTAAACATCATTCTAACATCAATTTCATCTTCTCCTATTCTTAAGAATGTCGTGCAGCATGTTCCCCTAGAGTTTCAACCTCTCAAAAATCATTAAAATCCATAACCAAGCTCAATAACAACAAAGGCAGTGAAAACTACATCAAAAACCATGAACATTCCTTGTTTTGGAGTTTGATCTTGCATATGACCACTTGGCTTCTCTCTCCCCCACTTTTTTCTCTCTCTAGAATCCATTTCACAAGAGTTTTTGTGATATCCTAAATTTTATTTTAGGATTTAGTAAATAAATAAATAAAATAATAATATAAAAAAAAAGAAGAAGTAGCAGTTTTCCACCGACTTTAGTGGAAAGTTAAGGCGTGGAAAATTGACTCGTGGAAAGTTGATGCATGGAAAAATTAAGGTGTGAAAAAATTAAGGCATTTGGATTAGGAATGAAGACTTTGGGGGAGGAGGAGTTAATGCATGAAGGGAAAAAAAATAGAGGAGCAGGTGAATGTTAGAGATAAAAGGGAGAGTGGACGTGGAAGATGAGGCATATGTGGAGAGAAAGAGAGAACGAGAGAGGAGTAGAGAAGTTCTGGCATTTTGAAGAGTAATGCAAGTTTTGAGAATCATCTAGGTACACAAATATAGTTCTTTTTATCAAACTTTCATCCTGAATATTTCTATATATTTTAGGCCTCCTAATGACAATATTACTATAGTGTTTAGAGAAAATTTTGAGACTTATATATGATATAAATATAGAGTTTTGGTAAAAGATGATCATGGAAATTTAGAGGTAAATGAGTTGTTAATTTTAATCTGTTAGATTTGTCTATTTGTTGGTTTTTAGTGATTAAATTAATTTTTCTAGTTGAAAAATCTATTATATATGATTTATATTATATTTTTACCAGTTAAAATTAAGTTAAATAATTTATTTGGGTACTTTGACATATTATTGAGATTTTAATTGGTTTAGTTTTATTTATTGGGTGACTGAAGGTTTTAAAATAATTATTTTAGCTAAAAAGTTTATTATTGATGAAAATATATATATATATATATGATAGTTATATCATTAAAGCTTTGATTAGATTATTTATTTATAAATATTTGAAATATTATTGCATTTTTGATAGTTTGATTTTGAGGTTTAAACTTAAATGGAGAATTTTAGAATTTAGAACATAATAATTTTATATTTAGAAATTTTGGAAAATCCTTTTTATGAAGGTAAATAATTTGGGGGTTGTAAATAAATAATTTGGCTTTTAGGAAATTTTAAGTTATACTTAATTTTTGGGTTATGAGAGTTGCAGGAATTTATAATAAAAATTCAATTAAATTAGAAATTTAAATAATATATAGAAGCTTAATTATTTAATTAATTAGCTTATATTAATATGTGGTTATATTAATTGTGTAGATTAATTATTGGTTGAGCAAAGGATTGACCTTGTGGTAATCCTTTTTATTGCTTTGGCAAGAAGTAGCCACTTTTCACTTGTTATATGTGCAAATATGTTGTTTGTGAGTATTTTGCTATTTTTGAATAATATTTGTTATTTGGAATTCGAGTAGATATATTATATCTTTTGAGCTATGAAAATTGTCTTGTGAGATTTTTGGAGTTGTAATTGAGAAGTTTGGAAAAGATATATATTTATATCTTATGGATTATACTGAGAAAAGATTAAGACATTTTTTCTTTATAATGTGAATGATTGGTTGTTATTTGGATTTTGGATTAAGCGTTATCCTACCACGTGGTAAGGCCGCCATTGGTGCACATTGGTTGGTTTCTTCCTTCATCCCCCATAGTGAGGGATAGGCCTTTGTGACTTCTTATTCGTCCTCCAGAGTGAGGGATAGACCTATATTTCTGATTAATCCCCCATAGTAAGGGATAGACTTATGTGACTTGTGTGTTAGCCCCCATAGTGAGGGTTTGGATGATTGAAATTATATTTCTATAGATATATCTATGTTGTTCGAGAATTAACAACTGTTCCACTTGACACCTCACGAACACATGTTAGTATGTATGATGAGTTGGAGAGTTGGTTACTGAGGCATTTGTCTCACCCTGTGGTTTTTACTATCTTCAGGTAATAGTTCAGGTGGTGGCCCATCAGGGAAGGCTCCGGAGGCATAGTGTACTATTATAGCTTGTATAGCCTCCCTGCTTTTGTTCTATGTGCTGACTTGTTATATATTGTCACATAGGGCTCATCTGCTCTAATGTTATAGACTAATACTTTTAATTACTACTATCTAGTATGATCGGGCCACTAGAAGGCTAGAGACATCTCAGACTCTACATGTGATACTCTTTTGAAAGCGTTGACTTTTGACTAATGGGCTCTGGCTCTATAGCTTATATTAAAAATAATTTATCAGTTCGTATGTTGAAAAGTATAAGTTCGGTTTGGGCTAATGGTTGAATGATATTTTTGGACTTTGGAAGTCCAAGGCCCAAGTTAACGATCGATGTTGCTCATATTATAAGTTTATTTTTTTTTAACCATGATAGCGATTTTAAAATTTTAAGGTTTCTTCTTTTCTATTATGGTTAATCATTCAAATAAATTGTTTGATTTAATTTAAATGGGTTTTAAAAGATTAGTCGTCACAATTTGGTATCAGAGCTAAAGATTCTGTGAATTAGGTTGCATTACATTACATTTAGTGGCAATATATAATAATCTCACATAACCTTCCCTGTTACTTTGTGCCTGTGCTTGACCTTACTTTATGTTTCTTTTGGTGGGTTCCATCCTTAGGTGGGGAGGATGGTATGGACATGATCTCGTCAAACCGATCAGGGTGGAGATGAATCCACAAACCTACCTAATCAACCACCGAATCCTTTGTTGTTTAACTAAGAGATCTTACTGCAACAGCCAAGGGAATTGGTAATTACAGTGGTAGATAAGAGAGTAAGGAAGATAGAGGAAGATTTGAGAGTTAGGAGAGCTATGGAAGAGTTCGAAGAGAGTAGGCTTCCTGAGCTGTCTGTGGGAAGTTTTGGTACCCGCAGGGGTTCTGTTGAAGGAACTAGAGAAGAGAGTAGCTCACGATGGCAATAAGGAAAAGAGGAGCCTATGAATCCGAAGAGTGTATAGAAGGACATAGAATGGCATCACCCAAAGACTTTTGATGGGGGTATGGATCTTGATAAAGCTGAGGCTTGGATTGATGATATGGAAACAATATTCAAAGCTTGTGGCTGTAATACCTATTAGAAGGTACAAGCCGTGGTGGTCTTATTGAGGGACCGAGGTAAGAGGTGGTGGAGGAGCGTAAGCGCATAGATGACTTGGGGATTACTTGGAATGAATTTAAGTAGATGTTCTTTGACCACTACTTTCCCCCAGCCATGAGACAAGAAAAAGAGCTCTTTATTCTCTTCGACAAGAGAACATGCATGAGGATGAGTTTATTGCCAAGTATATTGACCTCTCCAAGCATGTTACCTACCTACAGCAGAAAGATAATCCAGAGTGGATGGCCTGGTAATTGATAGAACAGGCAAGGCCAGAGTTGAAGCAGCAAATGGCCTAATATGAGTTTAAGAGTTTCGAGGATACCTGCACAAAACTCAGGATGACAGCTCGCAGAACCCTAGAGGTCGAGGAGAGCCGGCGTTAGGATAACCAGGGCAGATTCTCTAATTTTATGAGGCCAATAGGAGGAATCAATGAAAAGAATAACTATAGTTATGGGAGCTTGGGTAACTTAAGCAGAGGCAAGAGCCAGAATCAAAAGAATTCAACCCGTGGAGGCTTTATGCAAAGGAGACAGACTCAGGGAGCCGTATAGGGGGAGATCGGAGTGTCCACTATGAGCCTGCCAGATCTACACCAAGTGTTAGTGGTTCTTGCATGAGATATGGGAGAAATCATCCAGGATAGTGTTGGAAATGCTATAGATGCCATAAGTTTGGACATCTAGCTCGTAATTGTCCAGAGGCGCAGCAGCAAACTCCTAGTTTCAGATCCATAGTGCTTAGGAGAGTTTTTGCTCTGACTAGAGAGGAAGCTGGTGTGGCTCCTAGTCTGATTAGAGGTACTATCTCTCTTTAAGGACATGATATACCTGTGTTGTTTGATTCTGGTGCCACTCATTCTTTTATTGCTATGGAATGTGCTCATAAGTTTAAATTTCCAATGCATGATTTGTCTTACTTGTTGAAAGTGTCAACTCGAGCGGTAGCCACTGTGTTAACCACACAGGTGTGCTTAAGTCTCGTGCTTAAATTTGAGAATTGTGAGTCTATGATTGATTTGATTTGTCTACCCTCAAGGGTATTAATGTGATTATTAGTATGGATTGGCTATCAGCAAATAATGCCCTTTTGGATTGTAAAAAGGAGATGGTAACTCTTCCTTTGTGCACTATGATAGTTGAGGCTATTAATGGTCTTTTGTGATTGTCTACTACTCAAGCAACTAAGTGTATTCAGAAGGGTTGTCAGGCGTACGCTATTTTCTTTTCTATTAGTATAGATAAAGAAGTTGGCATAGATCAAATCGAAGTGGTAAAGGAGTTTCTTGAAGTATTTCCTAAGGAAGTATCTGGTTTATCTCCTGAAAAGGAAGTTGAATTCTCCATTAAGCTAGTACTAGGGACAACTCCAATTTCTAAAGCACCATGCAGAATGTGACCTTCTGATTTGGCAGAACTGAAAAAGCAAATCGAAGAGTTACTTGAAAAAGGGTTATTAGACCAAGTGTCTCACCGTGGGGATCACCAGTACTGTTTGTGAGAAAGAAGG
>NW_021633961.1:0-47534 GCF_004799145.2 Neltuma alba
TAATAACGGAGATGATGGAAATGGTTATAAAGCTCCTTTTCTTCTTGTCAATTTTCCCTCTCCCATGCAGTGACAAAAACACGCGAAATAAGTCCATTCCCATATATGAGGACAAGATAATTTTCTTACAATTGTAACATTTTGCCCTCAAGCCCCTTAAAACTTGGAAATAATTTAACCATTTTCAAAAACCTTAGATGAATAATTCTACTCTTATGTATTTTTCCCTTCTTTTTAAAATACTTTTTGGTATGAGGGATTTGGGAGGAGGGAGGGAGGGGAGGAAGGGAGAGATTTTAATCATTTCTCCTTGTTTGGCAATACACAAATTTTAGGAGGGGAAGGAAAATTTTTTAAAATTTTCTCTTCCCTCCTCTCCACAACCTTCCTTCCAAAATTAAGAGAATTTAGAGGGAAAGGGCAATATTTTGCTATGTTGTGATCATTATGCCCATATTTTACCCATGTTTGTGACCATTATGTCCATATTTTGTCATGTTGTGACCATTATACACATATCTTAAATAAAATAAGAGCAAATTATCCATATTAAAATATTTTCTCTCCTCCCCTCCCCCCTTTTTTTTATAAATCCAAACAAAATACTATTAAAATCCTTCCACTCTCCTTGCACTCTTTCCTCCATTAAAATCCCTCCCGTCCCCTTCCTCTTATTGAGCCAAACATACCTTTATATTTTTTAAATTACTCCTTTGTATCACATACACATCCACATTAAGTAATTTTGCGGAAAATCAATTTCTTTTTTTTTTTTGGGTTGAAATCAATTTCTGTCTTTTATCATTTAAATTTCCTTGGCCTATTTTTATTTTTTATTTTATGGGGTTAATCTCACTCCAAGTCCTAAAAACTTGCTACCTATAGATTTTTTATAATGTTTAATTTAATTAAGTGTTTTTTTTCTTTTTTTTAGGTGCCAACTACTACAAGCCTGTATAGGCTATACCATTCAGCCACTCAGCATGAAAAATGCAGCTACGTTCTGACATCACTGCTGCTAAATATCAACTGATCTACATCATAATTACTGATAAAGTTTGTGGGGAGTATTTTAGTACATGGGTTCCAAATCAGAACTCGGAAACAGAGGGCCACTTATTCTGTTATCTATCAGAAGGAAGCTCAACAGATTAGCTCTTCAAACCATTGCCCACATTGGCAGAGGCGTTCTTGAGTGGCCATGGTGCCCCCGACATCACCGCCTCAATTTCAGGTATTTCTCGAGGACAACTGGTCATATTCTTGCAACCATCGGCAGTAACAAGCTGAGAAAACCATGTATCAAATGGTAAGTGAGAATATATAATAGCAAGGTATCACTGAGAAAAAAACAGAAAAAAAAAAAATGGAGCACCATTATATTACTTCCTACTGTCTTAATATAAAAGCTAATTAAAAAAAAGTCTGTTTTGGTTATAAATGTAAGAAATCAATTTATTTTGTCTTTAAAATTTATAATTTCTTTTTGCTAAACTCTATTGCTCATGCATAGTAAGAAGGTTTTCCATTAATGGAGTAATTTCCAATAAAAATTGGCTACAAAAAGTATTTTAAGAAAACCAACACATTTTTTTTAACAATTAGGTAAAATGATTATTTTTAAAATCCCTGTAGCTTAATTATTAAGCTCTTATATTTAAAACCAGAAGAAGTATTTCAATTACTTAACCACTGTTGACACAAAAAATTTTAACCACCGATTTTTTTAATAAAAAATTTCAAACGTCTCGACCATTAAACTATTTTAATGGGTGAAATTACTGCATAGAAGATGATAAAACTTTTTTTTCCCAAAGAAACAAAAAGGATAAGAAAAGATTTGGGTATTGAAACTCATGTTTGATGAACCTTTTTTCCCAATCAATTCAAAATAAGTGAACATTAAATTTGAAACGATGGTGTTAATAACAACAGTTAATTACAAGAACAGAACTAAAATACTCTCATTTTCATTTGATTGCCAAAATTACATTATGTATGTATATTTAAGTTCCAAGTTTTCTCTTCAAAGATAAATATGCCAAGACAAATATCAATGACAATGAGGAAAATAACATGATATAGGTCTCACAAATAATCAATATATAAAAAGAAAATATAATGTCCCTATTTAACTATTACTTGTTGAAATGAAAAAATTTTAAACGTAAGAAAATTGTAATGTTTTCCAAACTATGTGTTTATATTTTCTTTTAAATGAAAAATTCCGTGTAGATAGTTTTCTAAATTAGGTTAGAATGTGATATGTGATCTGATCGTTAGAATTTTTTATTTTTTATTTTTATTTTTTTGCCAGAGTAAGAAAGTATGAAAACTACGCAAAAAGTCCTCAGGAAAGTTAAGAAAATGAAAATACCACATCGCTTTCGATTCGAACTCCACCAAAACCTTTAAATCTGTCAATCGCTTGCTGGTTGAAGAACTTCGAAGTTTCTGAGCTACTCATGGCTGGAAGCAACAAAGCATCAATGAAGTAGCATCCAGGCTCCACGGTGATAACCTGAAAGTGTAAAAGATGGGAAAGGTTACGGTCAACATTTTCTTATTTCTTCATTGCAATAGTAAATAGTACTAAGGAAATAAGAAGCATCAGAGCATCACATGAAAAGAACCAAGGCTAACCAAAACAACCAATGGTTTACAAATAGCAATAATTATTTTGATTTTAACTTTCACCACAGCCATGGAAGTTTATGATATGACTCCTATAAAAGTCATGCTTCGTATGAGTAAAGTAAGATTCAAGAAGAGAAGCCAGAGAGTAGTCTCCATCTCAATTGTTTGATACACAATGATTGAAATTTTAAGGAATTAGTGCTTCTCTCCAATAAGGGAAGTATGAAACATTTTATCTCTCCCTCTCCCTTTCCATTTCTCTTAAAAATGGCTCCACCATACCAAACATGACATGGACATAATCATCTTACGATGACATTCAGATGAGAGACACAACTGGATTATTCAATACAAAAGTAAGCTCCACTCTCATGAAGGGATTCAGAGTTTTAGATGCATCATACTGGTGCCATTCCCCGCTGCCGCCCCCGGGGGGATAATGGCAGAGAAGTGTAGAATGTGACATCTGAGATCTGACATCACAAAGAAAGAGAACTCGAATTTCTGTACTGAAAAAGTCATAACTAACCATTCTTTCTTGGAGATGTCGGACTGTACGCAAGGACTTCAATCCAGGTTCCTTTGGCCTTTGCAACCCCTGCAAATATGCCAAATTTTCTAAGACATCACGTGAAAACCATTTTGCAGCATCGTATAATTAAATGGCCGTTTATAAAACACAAAAAGAGGGAGGAGGGAGCTTTAAATTTAATTGCACATAAATGTTGTTAAGACCTTCAAATAGCCTCCAGGATCATGTGTGTCAATACCAAGGAAATGCCCCAGGCCATGTGGCATAAAAACAGCACCCAAGCGTTTGGTCATCATATCATCAACATTGCTATCCCGGAAACCAGACACAAATTATTATACCACAGAAAATCATCGCTGTGTTTTTGACACATTGCAATTGCAACAAGAAAACGATAGGGACAAAATAGATGTTACCCAATAACAATGCCGCCTCTCTTCAGTGACTCCAGAATAACTTTTTCTGCTAATCTACAAATTTTAGAGAGGAAATGAATGAGTGTCAATGCAAATCACTAGGCAGAAGATGGAAATAAATCATTAAAAATAATCTAGATATTTTCCTATAAATATAATAATAACTGACCATTTGATATAGGTTAATTCATCAACTCACGCAGGATTGTTATTTTTAGTGTACCAATATATACTGGCGAAAATTAATCAAAGAAATGTTAATGCACATGCCAAAACCATCTAGGTTATGATTCTATTAAATTCGAACTCATCAGCTAAGCCACATGATATTTTTATATCCAATAAATCAACAAATATAAACAATTTTTATGACTACTATTAAGAACTTGACAAAAAGCACGAGGCACAAGTATAGCTACTCTCTGGTCAACAGAAAACAATTATAGTTACTCAAAGGAAACAATATTAGTTCACACTCCTACTTGTGCATATCAACCCAGCTTACTCCAGGTTTCATTGCGGATATGACAGCATTATGAGCATCAAGGACAGCCTGAAGAACAAAGTAAGTGAAAAATAAGAGGCGTTGAAACCAATGCTATAAAAGATAAACAAAAGGTATTTGAGCTGAGCCATCCCAACATTCGTGTGCATCCCAGGATTTAGTTGGGGCCGCATGGGAAACAGTATTTGAGTGATTTGCACTGGAGAAATGCACTCAAAGGCTGAACGTCCTTTTAGTTGCTTATCTGTTCGCTTCGAGTAAAAACACTCCTTGAATTACACTTGATAAAGGAAGTTTCAGTAAAAGGAACTTACATTATATATAAGGGATTGATCACTTGTAAACTTTCCATTTACCTGCAAGGAGAATTGAAAATTTAGCATAATTTGATCATTCCCCTGGAGTAATGGTCTCTCCATCATCACAAGGGCAATATTCAACTTCACTTTCCCTACCATGATTTTCTCTGACCTTTCAAGTTTCAACTAATTTTAGACACTAACTGCAGATAAAAGGCAATAATATCACTTTTATTTCACATCAGAATCTGGTACAAACTGGCAAGTCAATCATACATTTCTCATGTAATAGCGCATATATATCTTGTTATCTAGATACCAGAAAAATGCAAATCCTATTTACATCTAGAATGCTCAAATCAAATGTGATGAAGAGATGAAGATTCAGATGATTATATTGTGATGGAACCGCTTGTAATTATTTATCTTTATTAGTTTATCATTTGAGGATATTAGCTGATTTGTAGGAGATAGATTAGGGATTGAATTTGTAATTTATGCTAGCCACATGTATAGAGCTGAGAATTCATGCGCCATCTCTATTTTCATGGCATCAAAGCCTAGCTCCAAGTAGGGACTGGCATATTGATCCACGGAAGACAGCTCAAAAAATCATTCAATTGTAACCAACAAATTTAGTTCAGGCCAGACCAAAACCCATTTGGTTCCAATCTGGAGAATTCCTTCCAACTCACAGCAGAGGAATTAAATGGCAAAAATTATCGCGAATGGGCTAGAGCTGCCCAGCTCAACATCAAAGCAAAGGGGGAAATGGCGTACATCACCAGAAAAGCCAACAGACCTAGGTCAAATGACGTTTACTGCTTGGGCATGGTGGCAATCCGAAAATCCTGTGCTTATGTCGTGGCTGATGAATTCCATGGTGCACGCAGAAGTGAAAAATGGTATTGAATTCTATAACAGTGAATCGAATGATTTTCTCAATGAGGAGGGCATTGTACATCAAAGCTCTTACAGGCACACTCCTCAACGAAATGGTGCTGTAAAGCAAAAAAAAATAGACATACTCTTAAAGTTGCAAGAGCCTTGATGTTCAATATTAATTTACTCAACTTCCACCAGGGGGATGTTATTCTTACGGTTATGTATCTCATCAACAGATTGCTAAGCCATGCATTATCTTTTGTTACTCATCTACACAAATTTCAAGAGATCTTTCCATATTCACACCTAGCATCTGCTGTGTCTCTCAAAATCCTGGTGTATCTGATTCGTTCAAATCCACTCAACTCAAAGAAGCAAGATGGAACCCCATGCCACCAAACGTGCCTACATTGGCTACTCTCTGATACAAAAGGGGTATAAATGTTATGACCCTATTTCTGAATGATTATTTGTCACTATGGATATCACCTTGAAAATACTCCTTTATATCCCAACTCTTCAATTTAGGATAGAGAATCTCTAATTTGGTTCATTGAAAATTGACTTGCCAAGTCCACTTTTCTTGACTTCCTATCATTCATTCACCATCTCTTATGCCAGGAACAAAAGCAAATTCAAATTCAGGGGGAGAAGCAGATGAAACATTTGGAAAAGGGGCTCAATTTTACTCACAAAAGTAGAAATCAATGAATGAGCATCATGACACCAAAGCACTAGAAAAGTCCAAACCAGCTGTGGAGCTTGACATCTATCCTAGTAAAGAACAGGAAACTGACACTATTGATGAGCCTTTTGATTCTGATGGTGAGCCTTCGTATTTAGATTTACCTATTGCTTTCTGAGATCCCACTCGTTCTATCCTCCATCACAAATAAGAGATTTCTGTCTTGCAATGCCCTACCATCTAGATATTGTACTTTCACCACTAACCTGGAAGGGTTAAGATTCCAAATAATATACAAGAACCTATAGAATCCCTAGAATGGAAGGCATTAAAAAGGAAAGGTAATTATTTATCTTTATTAGTTGACCGTTAGATGATATTTACTGATATGTAGGAGATAGATCAGGGATTGACCCCGCAAGTTGTGCATATATAGGCCCCGTTTGGTAGAGCGGTAGAAATCTCCTATAAGCACATTTCACATAAGCCGAAACAAAACTCATTTCACATATTTGCCTCGTATTCCGTAAATCACTATTAAAAAGTAGCTTATAAGCTACTTATAAGCTATTCCAAACGGACCCATAGTCATGTAATCTCTGTGAAGTTCATTACACAGAACAATCATCCTTTACTCACGTTTTCATCATCTCTGTTTTCAAAATGAATTCAAGTCCAGGTTGGTGTTAAAATAATGTTGATTAAACCGTACATCCAAGAGCAGCAAGAATATGTGTAAAGCCTGATACAATTTGGTAGGTACTAATCTAATGATTCAACTCCTCGATTTCAAATGTGACTGCATGCAAGGTGGGGGAACTAAGAAGAAAGACGAGATGTGATTGTCAATGGGTATACTCACAGGAAACGAACATGTTATGTCAGACCCGTAAAAGTGATATTCAGCTCCCATATCAAGAAGTGCCATATCTCCGTCTTTCAAAGTCTACAAAAAATAAAAACAATTCACTTAAAAAATTCAATCTTTGATAGTAAACGACAGTAATCAGACAATTCAGAAGATACCTTAAAAAATTCAATCTCTAATAGTAAACGACATTAATCAGACAATTCAGAAGCTAACTTCATCTCATTTTTGTCTCTCATTTACAATAATAAAGCCATGCGTCAATGTCTACCCAGGGGAAAAAGAAGTCATCCTTCAAAGCTTAATCTGTTGATTAGGAAAGTCACCAAATAATTCATTTGCGTATTCTGTTTTTTCATGAGAAATGTTCATCCCCTTTTTAAAAAATTTTCCCCATCTTCCTGAATTAAATTCTCATTTCCTAGTGAAGAATGAAATGAAGACAAGACTTAGGGTGGACCCTATAACGTAGATTAACTCCAGTCATAAGAGAATAGCTGATTAATTCAATTTCCTTATCACTGAATGGACCCTGTAACTTAGCAAGAAATGCAAAGATGAGAATCCCAGCGTTATGAGCGTTGTTGGGTAGTGGGGATGCTGGGATAGTATTTGAGGCAAAAGGGACGTATAAAGGATGACAGCTAGAGTGTGGCATTGGAGGAGATGGTTCATACTCTCCCTAACACCAGCCTTTATTAGAGCGGTTCTTTCCTTCCATTGTTTTCTTGCTTTTGAGTGTTTTGTTGCTGTTATTGCAGTTCAGTGTGTGTGTTATTTTCTCAGCTGCTATTTCCCTTATCATTGTGTGCTAGTGTTTAAACATTGTAACACCCCTTTCCTCCCACTAAAAAGCAGAATATTTGCATTCGATACAAACCCAGTTTTGGATTTCCATCAAGCAACAAATCGAGGAAGAACGAGGAACATACACCAGCAGGACCAGCACAACATCATGCTATACAAGTTTCAGTAGACGTAATAAACAAATTATAATGAACTTCAAGGCGAATGAAAAGCTAATCTACCATACCCTGTCATTAGGAGCTGCTGCATGCCCATAATGAAGAACAGCACTGTGTTGATACAACATCAATGTTAGCTAACCATCCTCGTGATAAATGTTATAACTATTTAAAAGGAACAAGCAATATAATAGCATAATTCCTAGTAGTACAGAATTAAAAACATGTTCATTAAAAAAATGGAATCTTTCAACATGCTTAAGCCAAACAGACAATCATGAAATGGCACCAACATATCAGATGCAAGACACCAAGAAATGTCTTACAGATTCGTAAATATTAAATTATAATTGGACAAGATATCCTGAGGGCCATATTATTGTGACAAATAGAAGATCCCATGGTACCAATTTTTCTGGCACACCCACATTGTTGACCATTTAGATTATGCATCTTCAACCAACAGTCCATAATAGATGGACCTTGAGTAGGATTACTAGAATACAGTGGTTCCACAGAATTATTCATATGATGTTTAAAGTTTCGAACTAGCGTACCTATTGTCACCAGTAGCACAAATACATGTGTAGGAGCAATGCCTACACCCACCATACATGTACGTATGATGAAGAAACATGCTTTCCAGCTGATACTCCTTCATGTCCACTTTAGTATTTCTCATAACCTGGTTTATTAAAGCAAAAAGTACACAAGAATTTTCAAAGAATGCATAACTACAGCAAAACCCACTTCCATATTGTGATTACAGATCTAGAAATTGAACATATTCCCAAGCAAAATTAAAATTTAACTAATTTAATGCAATAAAATACATAGTGCAAAAGAAAAGAAAGATGAATGGAGGCAAGAAACAGAAAATAGTCCTTTGGGGAATAATTATGAAAAAATTATAAGGAAAAAAAATAATTTGCTTTTCTGCAGCAAAGAATGTCTTTGATGGAAAGTTGGTAGTATGAGATATTAAGTCCTACATTGAGTATTATGGGGTGCTAAATGGGCTATTTAAGTGGGTTGGTTTAAGGTACCCCCTCCCACTAGGTACCCATCAATTGGTACTAGAGCTAAATTGTTAGCAGTTTCAAAGAGGGCTCCCCATGGAGGGTTGTAACCAATAGGAGATCTAGCGTATTGCTGTGTTTGCATGGGAGGTAAATCAATGGAAACTTGATATTATGGGATACTAAGTCCCATATTGAGTAATAAAAGATGTTTAATGGAGTATTTAAGTAAGTTGGTTCTCCCAACTCAATAGAGTATTTCAGTAGATTTAGTATTAACAACTCTTATTCTACGACTAAGATATTTTGTGAAAGCCTGAAAGTACATAACAAAGTTTTTTTTTCCTTTAATAGACAACACCAGCTACCTCAGATTGGGAAGATACCCAAAGAAGAAAAAAAAGTTATTCATTTTTAAATTGAGATAAACAATCTTATTTCCTCTAGTTATTTTAAATTAACTCCTTATTCATGAACCTATAAGATTCTTCACAAACAAACAACCAGCACGGAAAAACTCCAGGGTAATTAAACTTTCAGAAACTACTTGCAAGATCAATTTTTATTGTAATAATCCCTTAAATGCCTGCAAAACACATGCAGATAAATTCATGGAACATATATCCATGTAATAAGCAATAATGACACATGTTAGGAAAAGTAACCTCAACATGAGCTTCAGAGCTGATATCATTGGCATACTGAATTAGAGCAATCTCCAACTCTGACTTGATAACACGGCATTCAGTCAATATAGGATGCAAGGTTTCCAAATCCCTTTCAAATTCATCCAAACCCTAAAAGGAAACAAGATGACAAATATATTAATCCTATAAGAAAGAGATTCCTAAAGAAGATAGTGTTATTATTGATCCATTACATGTAATACATGAGAAAAGGTACTGCAAATCAGAAATAATACACATGCTAGATACAAAAACTATTCTATTCACTGTCCTAATCAGTTAGACATGTAAGTACATTCAGGGATGGACCAAAGCAATCACTATAATCAAGTTTACCAACCTCAAATTCTGCAGGTTTAGAAAAGTTATTGCTATCTGTGTTGAGCCCATGCAAGAGAAACAGTAGGGGCTTTCCCGAACCCTGGTAATGGTCTTGCAAAACTCTTGCAATTTCATCCACAAAGTATACCATGCTAACCATGTAGTTTTCCTGCAAAGGGATGTAAAGATGTTAGCCACTAAACATTCTTTACATGTGAATCTTGTCAGCCCTTACAAACAAATTATTCAATCAAATACCTTAAAATAACTTAGTGGCTTTATCTTTCCTAACCACACAGCATATTCTTGAGGCAACCTTGGAGCAAACAGGATAGATTTTCCAGTTGAAATATCCTTCATAAAATAAAGAAAATAAAATTTGAGGATTTGTTAGTGATATATAATTTGAACTAACAACCAAGCATTCAAACAGCACACATTTACAGACAGGACAATACTGATGGATTTCTGACCCTTTTGCTCTCTATTTTTCCTAGACTGCTTTGAATTCAGAGCATATAAAATCACACAGATGTAAAATCAAACCGATACTCAGAATACTGTTCCTTTTTAAATTTATGCTCAATAACCATCTACAATAGATTCCGTAACTCATGGTTTTCTTTAAATTGAAATGATAGTATACAAACTTAAATCATAGATAAATATTATTGCTACCAATTGAAGGGGAGAAAAACAAGAAAGATTCACCAGAAAGTTGCGAATTGATTTCGTCCCCTATAAAATTGGAAAGGAATCAAGGACCCAAGCAGAGATACTAAATTGACTATCTAATTTAACTGAGGCCATTTCTACCATTCCACTTTTAGTTATACCCAGATTCAAGTTTAATAATTCGGTCCCACGCAAACAAAATTTTAGTTAGTTACACGATAATAAAGCAGATTTTAGAAGCTAATATGGAATCATATAATTAATTTTGTATGTTGTCTAAGTAGGGTGGTAGCAGTACTACTTGAAGAGCAAGCAACCTGCTAGAATAGCCTTTAAGAAATCGTTGCCTCCACATTAATGTTTTTAGCATTTAGTCAGTGGACCACAACTCACCAAACATTATATAGCCTGGATTTTAGCCAGTAAACATATATGAAACAACTGAATTGCCAAATCTGTAAAAGGGCTAACATAAAACAATCATGAATTGTTTAGGAACATAGTTTTGCTCTATTCATGTGCTCATGATATAAACCTATCAAAGAAAATGCCATTGAATATTAAATCATAAGAGCAGTTTCGGCTTCTAAACAAGTGAAGTGAAGTATTCAATGCAAATTGATCAAGGTAGGGTTACCTAAGAACAAATTTTAGGATAACTTCAAATGATATAGGACATAATAAAGAAAAGAAAGCATGCATGAAAGAGAAAGATGAGAAACAATTTAAAAGACAACTCAATCATTGAAATGAAAGGAACGAACAATAGCTCCATAAAACCCCGGTTCCTTTACTCCAAACAAGTAGGCAAAGTAACTCTCCTGCCTGCAAACCAAGCAGCCATCAATTTACGGTTATTAAAACAGAGTTATGCACTTCTCACAATAATTCTGAAAGAGGTATGCATACAACAGTAGCAGAAGATCACGAGAAAAATATACAAGTTTAAAGGTGATTTATTATAATGGTATAATTGCCGGTCCTATCATTGTTACAGGCAGCTCCAGTCTCCCCCGGGTAAATGAAAATATAGATGGATCACGACAGAGTAGATAGGCAAAAAAACGAAGCTTTGACTTGATTTAGATTAAATTTAAGTAGATAACTAAATTAACGCACATAGCATCGAACAACACGGACGATTCTCTTCAACTTAGAATTTAAATATTTATCTTTGAAATTAAAAATTCCAAGGAGAAAAATCATAATCCAAATCATATATCAGCTACCTGAAGAGTTCGAGGTGATCCGTATCGTAACGTGTTTGCTCATCGCCACCCTGGCCGAAAAATATATAGAACTTGTTAGAGAATTACATCTATATGAGAGTATGCACTAGACATTTCTGTTTACCACAAATGCACTTAAGGAAAGAAGAAACCTGAAGAAGGACGAAGCCATGAAGAGGACGGGAAGACTCAGAAAGGTGCTGCCGAAGTGATTTCAGGAGCTTATCTCGATTATTGACGTGGAGCTCCATCGGGACTTGAGGTGGCGACAGGCCGGAAGACGGCGCCATATTTGGCTTCCGATGCCTTTTAGCTCGCCCTGTGATAAGATATCGGATTGGAGCGGCAGCAGTGCAGCCTGAAGCTTCAAAAGCAGCTAGGGAGAAAAATAAAATAGTGTTTACCCAATCAAAAACACAACACCTCAGCTTAATTTTGTCGTGGCTGGCAAATCAAATTAATTTCTGGAAAACAAAATTAAATGAAAAAAATTTGATCTTCTTAAAAGGGAGAATTTCATCACACAAGTAACATTCTGCCTGTTTGGATCAGTGTTTATGGGGCCAAAAGTAACTTAATTTGAGCATAAGCCCGTTTGGACAATGAGATTCTCTTTGGGAGAGCTTTTGGGCCATTTCATTTCAAGACCAAAAGCCAGATTAACTCGTGCGTTTTGATAAGTTGAAGAGAGAGAGTTTTTTCAAATCAAAATCGTGCTTATGGACCGTTAGAAAAATAATTACATGTCAGATTATTAGTTTTTCCTCACTCCTCCTCATTTATTCCTGTTGTATTCTCCTCACTCCTTCACATACTTCACTCATTCCCCATACACTCAAACTTCGCCGCTAGACAGAGCTTGTGCCGTTAGCTCTACCGTTGTAGCTCCATCGCTCCTCTACCATCGTTTCTGTCTGTTTGCTGGCATGAGGTGAGTCTTGTGTGGGGTTTGGTGAGTCAAGCATCTCTGCCTCCTTCATCGCTTGTCCAAACCTCTTTGCACATCGAATCTGCAGTCTCCCCTTGGAAGCAGTGGTGGCCGGCGTCTGTGCAATGCACATGAGTTGTCCGTGTATATCTTGGCCTCCTAGTACAATACACTCTCCGATCTACCTTTCTTAGGCTCTATTGTTGATTGCACGTAATGGTCGATTTGGCTGTTGATTTTTATTGGTTATGTGGAGTTGAGCTGATGTACTTGTTGGGATTTCATCCGAGCTTGGTTTTGTATGGTTAAGCTAGTTAATCTGATTGCATGTAATCGGTTTAAGTATGATTTTCTTGTTAGAAACTGTACTTGTTGGGATTTTATTTAAGGTTGGTTTTGTCTCTAAACAGCTATGTGTTCTCCCCTGTCTTTTTTCTTCTATAGCCTATTTTGGCCAGAATACATGAGAAGAGGAATTTTTTTTTTTAAAAAAAAAAGAACTAAATGATAGGAGGAGTGTATGAGGCTGACTGAGAGCAACGAGCATGAGAGGGCAATAGCTGAAGTTTTTTTATTGATAAATTCTCAACCTTAAAATCAGTATGTATTGATTCGGCCTAACTAATATATATATATATATATATATATAAACACATATTTTGGCATGATTCGATCACAATCATCAGTAACTTTTGTTATCTTATTTTGCTCCAAATCTGTTTGGCTGCCTGTTCTTGTTTGTATTTTTGTTCTCATCACTCCCAAGTACTTTTGTATATGCATGAACCATTCCCTTCACAGTTTGATCCATCTATCCATGAAAATATATATATATATATATATATCATACAACCACCTATATATCTAGCTATCTGCTATCACTAAACTCTGTTATTTAATTGATATTATAATATGAGTTAATTTCATAAATTGTGATAGGGAAGGTAAATCTTTCATTTATATTATAAAGACCTCTGTCTTTCTTTGTCAATGGTTGTGGAAGCTAAAGAAATCATAGAATGAAGTAGGTTAAATTTGGGCATGCGCAAATGTGAGTATATGCCTTTTTGTGAATGTTACTATTAACTGATTTTAATTCTAGCAAGTAGAAAGATGTATGCCTATCATCTTTCAATACTGAGATGAATATTGCTTGCTATTTTATATATTTGGATCAAATTTCCTTTGATTTCTTGCAATATCATGTTTGATCGTGTGTGCTTTGATGTGTAAATTTTTTGTTGTTTGGTTGCTTAAGGTATTCTTATCTTTATCACTTTGGATAGAAAAATGGATCATAATAAAAGAAAGGCTACATGGGATACTTATACCACAAAATTTTATCAATGCTTGTGTTGACCAAATATTGAAAAAAGAACGATAAGGCACATCATTCACAAAGCCTAGGTAGAATAACATTGTAAAGATATTTAATAAAAGGATGGGAAATCTTATGACAAGGAACGACTAAAGAATAGATTTGATATGTTAAAGAAAGATTGGAAATTATGGGAATCATTAATGTCCAAAGAGAGTGGCATAGGGTATGATGCAGCCACAAATACTGTGTTGGCCTCTAATGAGTGGTGGTAGGGAAATTACTGGTAACTATTTGTGTTTCTTAAGTTTTAATTTGAAATATTAGTTCAGACATAGCTTGATTGTGGCTAATTCTATAATATAGGTCAACCCAAATTTCAAAAAGTTTAGACATCAGGGCTTGATGTTTGCATCCGACTTGATGAAAATATTTAAAGATGTTTTGGCTTCGAGGATTAGATGCATGCACCATCAACCTCACAGCCTGAGCTGACACCTGCACCACCCAATGACATAGATGATGATGATCATGTTTATAGAGTCATGGTAGACCAAGAGGAAGGGTCAAGGGACAGCGAAGATAAAAATTTTGGTGTTAGGCCAACAACCAATCCCGGACTAATAGATCACTTGGCTGGTTGTAACTTAAACAGCCCCACAACTAGTAAATCAAGTGGCTTAGGAAGCTATGGAAAGAAGAAGAGGCGTGAAACTTCTTATAGGAACAAGAATAAAAAAGTTGCTCCCTCTCGACAAATTGCTAATAGCCTTAGTGTTATAGCATCTGCTTCTGAGTAGCGAGTAGCAATATTGAACGATAATTCCCATTCCATGAACAAGGTTTTGACATACCTGGCTGACCTTGAGGAGCCCAATGATGACAATTAACTATATTATGCATGTGCTAAAATGCTTACCAGGTTGAAGTGGGCTAGGAATGCCTATATATCATTTATGAATGATAAACGCAAGTTGTTGAGGTGGTTGATACCAGCAGCGCAAGATCTAGACATACGCAAGGAACCTGCAGTTTGGGACTTGATCAATTCATCTTTGCTATTGTACTTTTTTAACAAGGACTAATGTTGTATATTGTAGGAACTTAATTAATGAATATGTTCTAGGAACTTAAGTAAAGAATATGTAATATGAATATAATAATTTCGATTTACAATTTATGTGTTTTGTTTCTTTGTTTATAGTATGGAAATATATTTATATGCTCCTTATAATGCTTATATTTTCTTCTCACCCTAATCACAAGAAACATCATACAATGGCCAATTGAAATGATGAATCAGTGGAATGAAAATACATTAGTCAATTAGAATAATGATTCATGGTGGAATGAAGGAGATCAAATGATCATTCTACATGGTTGTCCATTATAAATAATGAATTAACACAGTATGAAGCAATAGGTGCATTGGTGGGTCATTATTATCAAATATACACGTGCAGATAGCCCTATAGAACTAGTGAGCAAACAGAGAATTTATGGGTGCAAGGCATTTTGGCGACTCCAAATGATCACTAGTGTCATGAAATATTCAGAGTAGATAAACATGTTTTCAACCGCTTATGTGCTAAATTGGTTGAACATGGCTTACACAAGTCTAAATATGTAGGCATTGAAGAAATAGTCACTATGTTTTTAAACACAATTGCACATGGACAATGCAATGGGATGATCCAAGAACGATTTCAACGTTCAGGAGAAACTGTAAGTAGGCAGTTTCACAATGCATTACAAGCTTCCCTAAATCCATCAAGGGAAATTATTCGACCCAGAGATCTTATATTTCGTGAATAACATAGAAAGATTATACAAGATTCAGGGTATTATTCATTTTTTAAAGATGCAATAAGGGCAATTGATGGTACAATTAAACAATGTGTGGTCTCAGTTGCAAAGCGAGACAAATTCATTGGTAGAAACAGAATTCCAACACAAAATGTTATGGCTGTATGTGACTAGGATATGTGTTTCACTTTTGCAAGATGGGAGGGATCTGCACATGATACTCGTGTATTTGATATCGCTATTAGAGCTCTATCTCTCAATTTCCATCATCCACCTCCAAGTACATATATATAACCTTCAATTAAGCTAGTTTTAATTATTTTATATTTTTATTTATTTCACAACATCACCATAGTTTCATGTATCGTTAGGGAAATATTAATTGGTTGATGTGGGATCATCAAATGGATATCTTGATCCATACATATCCGACCGCTACCACCTCCAAGACTTCCGTTGACAAGTAGGGTTTTGAAATAGTAATAAAGCCTTCAATTATCATCATTTCAATCTGAGGTGCACAATAGAAAGAACATTTGGGATTTAGAAGAATAAATTTCAAATCTTGCAAAATATGCATAGTTACAACTTCCAAACACAAGTGTATCAAGTTTGTGCAACAATGACCGTTCATAACCTTATTAGGATACATTCCAGATCTGACAACTATTTCCGAGAAGCTGAAAATAATACTATAATTGGGGAAGATGATCACACCGAAGCTAGTCAAGCATCATCTTCAAATGTAATATCACAGTCAGTCTTCATCACATATGAATTGCGTTCGTGACACAATTAGGGACCAGATTGTCCATAACTTATGAATTAATTAATTATGTAATATTACTTTGTTTAACTTTGTTACAATACCATGAGTTTTAATTTTAATTTATTTTATCCGTTCAAATTATGTTTCAGTTTATATTTGTAATAATTTTTTATGATATATCTAATGTTTTAAAATATATTTTAGTTATGAAATTTCATTTCTTCATATTTAAATAATTTAGTTTATTGTATTATGTAAATTCATTGTTTTAATAATTTATCATTATTTTATAATACTCATACTAATTTGGGTAATTGTACAAATCAAACTTACTAATTTAAATTTATTGTATTATGTAAAATTCATTTTTTTAATTATTTTTCATTATCTAATAAAACTCGTACTTATTTTGATAATTATACAAACTAAACTTACTTTTATTCAATTATAATCTAAACAACTTTTTATCCAATCTAACTTTTATAAATTAACTTTTACAAAATTCAATCCAAACACAATTCACATCATTCAATTTAAAATTTATCCAACTTCACTTATTCAAAAATCAAATTGACAATAAGTTACTTTTCTAATCGCTAATCCAAACAGACCTATTATTGAACCCTGTACCCTCACGATAGGTGAAAAAAGAAATATTATTGACTTACTCCAATTATAAATGGCATTATTATTTTTTATGAATCAATTTATTTTAGTTGTAAATTCTTGTATTTTATTTGTGGTTATAAATTTTCTAGTCTTTACAATTCAGAGTATATCACTTATAATTATGATGAAGCGAAAATAATAACCATTAACCCAACAATAAACAACTTTGCAGAACTACATGACACTCTGGAAAAGCGTTGCTCATGCGAGGTGGTTTGAGCTCTTGGCATAAGTGAGTGCATATTATAAATTAACAAAACGAAAACAAGAACTTAAGTCAAGTTTGTTGTATCTATTATATAAAATTCTCCAATCACATATGATCATGTGTCCGCTTTTATTTCATATGGATTTCTAATTAAATGCTAATGTTTTAAAAAGTAGAACTTATAATTACATGTAATCAGAAAACTAAACACAACAGATGTAACAAACTTGATGTAAGTATTGTCCTTGACAAAACTAAAAAAGGTCCTTTTATATTATAAAAAAGTTGTTTTGGGCCTTTCCCAAATCTACCTTTATATACGTATCCCATTATTTTGTTGGCAGAATATATATATATATATATATATATATATAAAACCCATTCTTTACACTCAATTACATATTTCACAAATCAATAGAGTTGAATCTAGCAAAAGCAGTTAGCCTTTCACAACGTGATGAATCAAGTTCAAATCCCTGTTAAGAGAGGTGTTCATATTTGATATCTGACAGTACCTCTAATAAGATTGTCTTTAATAAAAAGATATATGTGCTTACACAAAAGATTTCATATTTCAAAAAATTGGAGGTACACATAAAATATCGGCCAAACACCTTTTAACAAAACAATTTCCCACTGATGAAGCGGAGAATTTGATCCACTAGGGCAAAATAAGTCCGAGTATCAAGTAAAATAAATTAAAAATATTCAAGGATTAACTAACGGGCGTTGGTCCAAGTGGTAAGCGACTTGGTATCATTTAAGCAAGGTCTCGAATTCGAGCCTCAGTGTATACAGAAATCCCCGTTGAGATATTCACCCACAACAGCCAGGTGCGTGACGCGGGTCGAATCCACCTAGTGTAATAAACCAAAGATTTGAATCTCTGTTAGGAGAGGTATCCATATTTAGTACCTGACAATGTTTTAAATAAAATTACCTACAATAAGAAAATACATGTGCTTAACCCAAAAAAATCATATGGTACACCCTCCATTTCAAAATATAAACATCAAATTTCTAAAGAGGCCTGATTTTTATAAGATGCAATTTGAATTTGTCTGATCATTTAATGCATTTTTTTATTTTAACTTCTAATTAGTTTTATATCTCTCTCATTTTTTCACTTATTCTTTGTAATCTCTTTTTACACTTATTCTCTCTCGCTTACCTTCTTTGGAAATTTTTACATATTTATTGTTTTTAACCAATGTTAATCAACTTTTTGAGCTGCATAATTTAGATATTTGATACTTATATTTTAAATGGGAGGGAGTATTACAATTGCCCACTAATTCTAAGCTAAGTGAAAAAAAGATTAATTGAATGCTACGAGAAAGAATCGACGCACTTTCTTTGATCTAGAGACAATTGAGGAAATGACACCGGTACAATATACTGGTTGACTATTATCATTGTAGGGCATAAAACAACTTTTTTAAAAAAAATTTATTAGTGGATTGCCAACTAATTAACTAATTTGGATTATAAACCTGATGGTGAAAATTTGGATACAGATCACGTGTGTTTGGTTTTTTGCTAGAAACCAGCAAAACTATTAAACCATGTGTTCTGGTAGAAGCAGCATTTAGGTTTCTTATAACAAAATGTGGTCTTGATCATTTCCAACGGTGATTGAAATGGCTTGAGGATATGCAAAAGTTTGCTAGAACATATAGTAAACTAAGTGCAGAAATTTATATTTTGACGAGGATTCCTTGAAGAAGTTATCAATTTCATTAGAACTTAATACTACCTATGATAAGACCTAGTTAGCTAATTTAGAAAGATTAAAAAAATTTATTAAATTACTTAATTATAACATAATCTCTCTAAAATACTTACGTAGGTCATTAGATTATATATAAATTTATAAATAAGACAAATTAGTTTAAAGAAAAAATGATAAATATAAATAGCTTAAAATAATTTAGTAACTTTTTTAATTTTTCTAAATTAGTTAATTAGGTTTTATTTTAAGAATCGGCCCATCGGAAGTAGTGCGTGTGTGTATATATAGTTAACAATCTTAAACTGGGAGCAAGTCAACAATAGACAGAATTTTTGGGTATTTCAAAAGGCCTTAAATTTATGTTAGGATGAAAAGTTCTCCCAAGTCAACATTTACTGCAATTCTTTTGAAGCTATCAATCTTATCAATTCTATCAAAAGAATATTTAGGAATCTTATCACGTCGTATTAGCTTGTCTCTCTTGATCGCTCTTTCAAAAAAGCAAATAAATGTAAGCAGTATTAGCTTGTTCATCAAGTAAACCATGATAGTCTAGATATTAAAATTCTTAACAGTCCACATTAAAGCATAGGGATCCTTTTTTTTTTTTAAACTTTCTTTTTTACATACTCCCTCTGATTTACACTATAGCTACTTTAACTAATTTAACTCATTAAATATGTCTCAAATTGAAAATTTTTTCCAACTTTACTTGTAAATAATATTGTGAAGAAGAGAGAAAAATATTAGGAGTCACATTTAGGGTCTACTTGATGAGGAAAGTGAAAGGGAGAGGAAGAAAAATTTTAATAAGTTAAATTTAAAAATTTTAAAAAGTGGAGTTAAAAACTTTCATTAATTTTTCTTACTATTTATCTTACATTTTATCTTGATCAAAATTTCATAACCCCGTTTTTTCAATTTTTTAAATTGAACTTGTTAAAATATTTTCTCTCCTCCCCTCTCCTTTCCTCCAATTCCCTCATATCAAACATAGAGTTAAGCATTAATTGTAGGGACAAAATTAACACATAATGTTAGTTACTCTCCAAATGACTTATATTGTGGATTAGAGAATTTTTGCAAAAGTGACTTACATTGTGGTCTACAGGGAGTATTTCCATTTTCTCTTGAACAATTTTGATCCATGTTATTTTTTGAAAAAAGGTTTAAAGGGTTTTGACTAGAAACTATCTATTCCCTCGCCCAAAGGAAGGATGTCTATAATTCAAACTATAAATTTGAATATTCTGTAGTCAAGATTGATTGTGTATAACATAACCAAGTAGAGAAATATAGAAAATTAAGAGGAGAATGAAGTAAGGGAGAAAAGTGAATCGACTCGGGTCTGCCTCTATACATAATTTTATATCTATTATATATTGTTGTATCCTTACCTCTTTAATTGCGTAACATACAGGGATGGAAACAGGTCAGACTGTGTGGGGTCTCACCCATAATAGGCTAGCTTTGTGGTAAGGCCTGTTGGCCTAAGCCTAGCTTGCAACCTGTGAAATGGTTTTTTTTTTTTTTGCTTAAGCCTGATCTGGCTTGTAGCTTGTTAAAAAACCTATATTTTTAACAAATTTTAAACATATATAAATCAATTTAAAATTACAATAACTCAATCCAAATTATCCAAAATACAAACAAAAAATATGAAATAATTAGGAATAGGAATAGCTGAATGGCAACAGCTTAATTGACCTAGGTTAAATTTTAGCACTTATAAATTTACAATTTTAACCCAAAAAAAAAAATAACAGGTCCAAGCCCCTGACAGGTCTAATAGGTTTATTATCAGGCTTGAGCTTAACTTGGTAAGATAAATAGGCTTTTTACAAACCTAAGGCTGCTCTTATATTTAAATAGCCAGGTTATTTACAGGCTAGACCATAGGTTGCCGACAGGCTGCCTAACCTATTTCTACTTCTATAACATATAGTTAAATAATAGTCACAGAAAATTAATCGATAAAAAGATTCCTTCCTAATTAAATTACTACATGCATGCCTAGAAAGTCAGAGACATCGGTGTTGGCGTGTTTGGGCAGAGAATTGGAATGCTACTTGGACCGTTTAAATGGCTATTCAAACTCAAATTATTATATTATTTTAAAAAAATGCGTCTATGTACGAACACGGAATTGGGATCATATATATAAATATATATGTGTGTGTATCATTGCCACTTCCAACACTTAAATAAAGAAGTTGATAAATTAAGGGAGGGGATCAGGACAGAGAATAAAACACAAAGTTGGAATATTAATTAATATTTGTGTTTATGCTAGCTTGCACAGTCGGCTCTATACGTATACATATATATAACATTAATTCTACCATCTCATTTATATTTTAAACTTAATAATTACTACATTTTATTCTTAATATAAGAACTAGTTGGAAAGTGGGGTTTAATCATAGATATAAGACTTTAATTAATTTTATCTCCTAAATTTATGGTTTTTTCTTTAAAATATTATTTTTAATTGTTATCAATGGGTAGTTTCAAAGCACATGATCAGATATAGTAGTTTAAGAAAATCAACATATATTTGTTATAATTAACTAATTTAACTAATTTTTTAGTTCTTTCAACCAAATTAGTTATCTAGTTTTTATATTAAGTAATGGAGTATCTCTCAAACATTATATTCGAGCAAGATTAGAAATTTAGCCAAAAGATTCCCACGTGGCGTGTTCTCATTTAACCTGCTTAGAGCAACATTAGAATATATTATGACAAGATATTCATGCTTCACTAATTGAATACATGATCATGGCCTTGGCTTGTCTAACATTTTATATACGTGTGTGTGCAAATGCCAAATTCTAATCAACATTGACTTGTCAAAGAACGGTTAATATTGTTATATTTGAATTTCTTTTCAGAGTTTTAACTGTGATATGCTTTTGAAGAGTTTGCATTAAAAGAAGGTTATGAGAATTTGCCTTTAAATTTTTTTTTTCAAACGCACTAGTCATGATAAAGTGGAAGGTGATGCAATATCACCTTTGAAGAAATTAAACTAGACAGGAGAAATTCTAAATAAGTTTTGTGAAAATCACAAATGAGTGTCTTAAAAAAAAATTAATACCAATTAAGGTCCTTAAATTTATACATGATAAGGGACTAGTGTTTTTGAAAATTAAAATTACTTTAGGAATAAATTCACACTTTAAGAAAGAGATGAATTTACAGTAAAAAGAAGAAGAAGAAGGAGATGAATTTATTAGATAAAAGATTACTTTAGGAATAAATTTTGTATACAACTAAGACTCGCATTCATAACCATTTAGATAAATATCTGTAACTTATGTTTATTCAAAATGTTACATCTAAATATCACCAAATTCATCTTCTTAGGCTTAACTCCGATTCCCCATTGTACCAATGGCTGATGGAAGAAAGACAAGAAGGTGCCATACCCACCCCTCTATGAAGCTAATTTGATTGAGTGAATGTGTAATATACTTCTCCATTTATACAAATGTCTCTATATGTATGATAAAAATATACAAGTGGGGGAAAACAGACTTACAAGTTGGACAATATGCAATATCTATAGTACAATGTAATAATTGGTTTTTTCCCCTATAAGTACTCGGCATCCTAACTAACCTCTCAAGGAATTATAAATCAGACTAATCCAGATCAAGTCATTGTGGAACTCATATGATTGGCGACTCTACATTGCTGCATTTTCAATAGATTGAACCCGTGACCTTAACTAGAACAACTCCTATGAGTTGATTTAAGTACTCAATGTTAGTAATATTATTTTTTATCATCCATTGTAGTACAATGTTTTCTTTTATTTTTGACAATTCTAGCACAAATGTATACATTAATTATAATTCTAAAACTTGTGAGAATCTAATGGTTTATACGAATGGAAATAAATTATCATCACTTGCGAGAATCTTTTAAAAATAATCAAACAAATATAGAGTATAAATTAAATAGCACAATCTACGCCAAAATTATTAACATGTGAAAGATTATTCAATGTAAAAGGTAAACACCATAAGTTATCCAGATCAATGAAAACTAACTCCATTATGATCAAAATAAGATATAAGAGGGTCTTAACTAGGTTATAAGACGAATTAAATAATTCCCGCAGTAGGCAATGAGTAATAATCGTCTAACCATTGGAAATGACAAATAAGGTGGTCTGAACTCGTTACCAAGTGTTAATTTGACCCAACAGTCAATGTGCAAACACTAATTACTGAGACCCTTGTGCGACTATGAGAAAATAGTATTTTCTCTCCTTTTCTCTCAATTGGCTACTCTTTCACCTTTAATAAAACCTCACATTCTTATCCTAATTGGACCCTCTCCACTTTAGCTAATGAAACATAAATATGCTTTAAATATTGGGCATTTTTTCACATAGGAAGGGAAGTTACACCCGAGTTTCTGGTTTCACCTTGAAACCGATCAGTCTAGTTTGATTTTCAAGAGAACAATAATTTTCACAAATTTTAAATCCAAATCAGCAGTATATAATTTAAAATTGTCAAAAATCTAGAAGATCCATCAACGAATCGCAATTGTGAGGCCAAATAATCTTGATGCAATTTCTTGTACAGTATTAAACAACAAATTGAGATTTACAATATAATATTGACTCTTTTGACTATGTCATCAGTGGCACTCAATTAGGTTATAAGCTGTAAGCATGAGAATTAAAGAACACCCCACCAATATTCTTACGTAATGATTGATACGTTATATATATGTTCTGGTTTTATAATTTAATGCAAGTCTTAATTCATAATGTCGGAGGGAAGACACTAAGAAACCAAAATCAAACATAGTCGTCCTTTTGCACGTATAATATGAAGCCCTAGTCATTTTCAGAACACGTACGTCCTTTATTTGTTTCAATCTCTCCTTGATATATATTTCTGGGTTGCTTCCTTAGTTCCATTCTTGCGTGCTAAGATCTGAGTTGTAATCCAATGTCCTATGCACTTTCTCAGCAATGAGCTTCAATTTTCATATATACGTAATTATTTAGAATAATTTTGCGGCCCCAGACGATGTACGTAGCATTCATTTGACTTAGTTAAATAAAATGTTGTTTCGATTTATATAATAATTGAGCACGAGTTTACTAAAAAATAATCATTTAGTATTTTTTGAAGACAGATGACTTTTCTATTTTTTTTTTCTCATGGATAACGATGCTTGAATGATATACAGCTCTCGTTGCATTGCCTTGTTTTAATTTATGCAGAGAAATATGTTTAATTATTTTGTACTCTTTCATCTGTCATTTAGATTTTTGATATTTTGATTAAAAAAATATTTTTATTTATATGTTGTTTCAAAATTTGAAGATCATTTAAATTATTTTTTTTACAATATTTATCTTCACTAGCTTTAGAAGTTCTAATGCAACATTCATTACTAAAATAAATTAAGAGTATGTTAGAAAATATACATTTACTAATCAAGGATTTTATAAAACTACTTTCAGGAAGACATTGAGGGAGTTCTCTGAATGCACATGTAGCCCTGTAGGAATATCCAACAAAGTAATCATCTTCCACGCTTTAAAAACCAATCATGTAGGTTTTCCATGAGGAGGATAGAAAAGCAATGTATTATTACTTGGCATGTTCCTTTTATTTTGAATTCAATTATTAATATTGGTCCATGATTGAGCTTTATATAATTATTTTGTCCCTTCTTAATCTATAAATTTTTTTAATTTTTTAATTTTCAAAAATAATTTATTTCATATAAATATTTAAATATCGTTTTTTAAAGACTCAATTAAGGCATTTTAATGATGGTATTTTGACTCCTTCATTGCCTTCTTAGTATTGCTCCATGTATACTTCTCATGCCAAAAAAAGAGTCATAATTTCTTCCAACCTATACCAAACACATTTTTAACCTAAAATAATCATCTTTTTATGAGGATCTCTCTACTTAATTCTCCCTCCCTCTTCCCATCTTGAAAAATTACACTATTCTAACTCTCTCATTCTAAATACAAGTCAATTATTCTAATTAATTCAAATGTATTAATAAAACATTTAAAAATATTAAATTTGTCAAAATTTAAGTAATTTTTAATATTATTATTTTTAATTACATTAAACTCTAACATCATATTAATTTCTATTTTCTCTTTCACTACCATAGGCATATGCGGAAAAAAACAATTTAATAGTCCTTAACTCCTTATTCCTTTAAATTAAACTACTACATATATACTCAATTGGATCTATTTATAGGGGGGAAAAAAAGAAGAAGAAGATTTTGTTTCCTATTTACAGTCACATTATTAAATTTTTAACATGAATATACTCTTTTGGTGCTATTTATGTGGTAAATAGAGGTTCTTTTTGTTCCAATCATATCCTATATAAGTCAATCATTAAATTTTTAGCATGAATCTACTAACTTGTCTTTTGTTTATTATAGTGTACCATTTTGTTTCTATTTATAAATCACTTATGTTTTAAGTCCACAAGCCAAGAAATACATTAAATTGATGATTTTTTTCTCACATTTTCTCTTATTAAATAAAGGGCATTAAAAATATATTTTATATTTTCTCTCACCTATTTATTTTATCTCTATGTATTTATTAAGTCAAAAGAGATAAAATTGAAAAAAAGCTCATTAACTATCTTATAAGTGACTTATATTTAAGAATAAACTTTTTACTTACATATGACTTGCATGTAAATAGGAACAAACTTCAGTATATACTGCCTCAAATCCTAATTATAAGACCTCATTTATGGAGTACAAACGAGTTCTTATAATTAGGACAGGAGGTATTTTTAAATAAGGGTCAAATTGAAAATTTTTATATTTTAAGACAAAGTTAATACAGTCTAAGATTTTTTTTTTAATTCCTGTGAAGTATGCTTAAAATACCCTATGAATAGGATCAGATGAGTACTATTTTATTATTTATTTATTTATTTATTTATTATTGTCTATAGTGTTATCTTCTTAAAAAGTATATATGTTAAATGGGAATAAAATTAAAAAATTGTTAAATTTTAGAAAGGTTGATGAAATTTAAGGTTTTCCGGTTGATTCCAATAAGATATATTGAAAAGGAAGTTGCAAATAGGATAAAAGGAAAGTATAACACCTCATTAAAACAAATCAATGGTGCCTTCTAGAATATACGACCATATTATTATATATGTATGGGAGTGGAGTGAGTACTGAATACTTCGAAGAACAAAAAACAAATAAACACATGTATGTATTTGTATGTGTCAGAATATTTGTCCACGTATAGCTACGATTAGAATACTCCATTGATCATATTTATAAGACCGAGAATATTAAAAAATGAACAGGTCTGGTGATTGATACTTGTCTGCTGCCTACAGGCTGAAGTCGCCGCACAGTCGTCATACGATATCTCTTCGATCACATCTACCACGTTCATCAACTTCATTCATCATATTAACTCCAAATCTAAACCTGATCTTCTGTACCACATAGATATCATGCCCATCATCTTATATGTTCCTCTCATCATTGATTGTTTATCTTATCTTATTAATTACTCTCTCTTTATTATATGCTTCAAACAACTGATTATTTGCATATAAAAGAATTAGATAAAAATAGTTAAGAAGGATGAGTCAAAAGTATACATCTATTCCTATATATACATATATATATATATATATATGCTCTTATAATAAGTAGGCAAAAACAAAAGAAGATGTATAAAGATGTAATAAGAAAATACCCTCTGATAGAAGGTTTATGTTGGTTATCGTTAAATTTTTTGTGTGAATATATTATTTTGTCCTTTATTTATTGTGGTTATTCTTTTAAAAAGTGTATATATTAAATAGGAGTAAAATTTGAAAGTTATTATATTATAAAATAAAGTTAATATAATTTAAGGTTTTTTTTTATATGCATAAAATATGTTAGAAGTACCCTCTAAAGAGGATTATAGGAGCATAGGGTAGAGGAGAGAAAAAGAAACGATTAAAGACAAAATTAAAAAGAAACTCATTAAATATTTAAATTAATTTGATTTAAATCTTATAAAATGAACTATGTCTCTAGCTAAATTTAAAGCTTATAAATATGATATCAACGATAATTTATCATCCCTTTTGTAGTTTTTCCTGTATCTCTAGATTTATTATCCTCAATCATTGACCTACCTAGTGAGGTAGTTGAAGATCTCCACAGCAACTCAATCTGGACAAATATCTTAAATTCCTAACTCCTAAATGTTGGTGTCCGTGTGTGTGTGTGTGTGTCTACACACACATATTTTTTTTTTTGGCAAAATCACTTCTCCAAATACATCTCGTGCCAGATATTATATAGATACTTTTTGAAATTTACACTTACCTACCTTATCTTTATTTTGGCGTCTTCCAGAATCTCCATTGGAAGAATCCGGATCCAATATGGTCGGACGAGTAATGTAGAGCTTTTTCAGGGTTATGCTTTTTATTCATATGGACAATGCTCAATTTCAAGACCTTATTCAGAGGAAACATGCATGAACCAATTAATAACTGTCATATATACACACCCATTTATACATATAGCTACTCAGTCCGGCGTCAAAATGATAAATTTTCTATTTTACCCCTAAAAAATAATAAAATTGTTTTTAATATTATACTTTTATTATCTCTTATCTCTCTCCTATATTTAACAGGAGCAAAGGTAAAAAAATCACATTAATTATCTTAACAATATCTTATATTTTCAAGCACAATTTTCTTTTAATCAATCTCTTGTATCATGGATAAGAGGCATTGAGGCAGTACGATTTTGATGATTTATATTATATTCAACCATTATTTAAAGTAGATGTTTTGTACAATGTCATGTGCTCATCTGTATTTAGAAAAATAGTAAAACAAATTAAAATGTGTGTAAAGTATACTATCTCTCTGCATGCTTAGCTACTAACTTTGGAACGTCTATTGAAAACAAAAACATATGATAGATGAGGTACAAATTTCACAATTTGACTACCCATGTGTTTTAAAGAATTGTGAAACTTTGCACAATTCAGTTTTTAGCTGAAAAATGGAGAATAAAAAATTGTAAAATTTCATACAATAACTTTTAGAAGTGGGCGAAAATTTTAGATGACTGAGTATGTAAAATTTATGTAATTTGTCGCACATGTTGATCACATAAATTGCAAAGGCTCACGGGTATATTGAGAAAAATTGAGTGTATTAAAATTTAATAACAAAAATATTATTAAAATGATAATATTTTAATATTAGTCACCGGCGTTCGCGACGGTTGCTTACTGGAACATTGATTATCTTACATATGATTTAAATGTCAATTTTCCTAATAAAAAAATACTGATAAAATTGACTTTTTCCTTTGGTTTGAAAAGTAAATCTGAATTTTGGCAAAAATAAAAATGGGAATGTCCAAGTCACATACCCTAACTTTCGATAAATACAACAGTTGGTTAAGCTGTCACTTCAAAGATCCCATTTAATTTGGAGCCTTATTGTAATTTTTAATTTAGTAGAAGTAATTTTATCCGTAAAATTTTAAAAATATACAAGAAACCAATCAATAAAATGAAAAAGTCAATAGACAAATTAATATTATTTAAAGAAACTATCAAATCATTTAATCTAATTACTTTTTCTTCATCATTGCCATGCATTAGGGTATGCTAGAATTGATTTAATGGAAATATAAATGAATATAATTGGGATTGATGTAAAAATATAATTGATGTCTTGGCTTAGCTTATAAATCATAAATCACTAATGAGCAACGTGAATTTCATGATTCGTATACAGTAATTACTCATTATTGTATAGGCATAGGCAACAATTTTTTACCGTGACAATACTTTTTTGGGTTAATATGCTTTTTATTGCTCAAATTTGAACTTATTCTGATTTTAGTTTTTCAAATTTTGAACTCAGTTTTAGTTCCTAGAATTTAGTTCTTCAAGTGTAACAGTATTAAAATTTACTGAAATAATGTTATAAAAAATGTTAGCAATTCTGACTCATCAAGTAGCATCTAGTTAGATCTTAAAGAAAGGAAAAGAAGGAACAGATTCTTAAATTACAGCTGTTTAGCCTCTTTTTTATTTCTTGCTGTTTATTTTAGGAATCATTTACTACGTTATGTTTTGAAAATTCATCCCTCTCTGTAAAAACATTCTCTGCGTTGCGTTTTGAAGACATGCATGTTTTTTTTTCCCCCCTCTTATTATCTATAAAAGATCTAGCTAAGTGTCACCTAATAAGTCTAGATCACCATTTTAATGTAATTTATGACAAATTTCAACAGATTTTGACATCTTTACAGCTTAAGAAACTAATATTTTATGATGAACTAAATTTTATAAACTAAAATCACTGATTTAAAATTTGAAAATCCAAAATCAAAATGGACTCCAATTTCTTGGGACATAACCTCTTGTTACTGTGAGCCGAAACAATGTTGTAATATGCAAGCACACTGTAAATTTTTTGAAATCTAAAAGCCTTGCTGCCTTGCACATAACTTCTGTTGATTAGGTGCCGGAGCGCATATGTGGGTCCTAATTAAGATCTTCCAAAAGCTATCTTTTTGTTCAAAATCAGAATCTTAATCGATCCTGGGGCAGTGGGTATCTTTGTCAGATCGTGAACACTTAATACTACCTATTATGTGATGAAATTAATGACAATTAATTTGAGGGGTTTAATTGCTTTTACTTTTCAAGCAAAGCTTTTAATTAAGTTCCAATCGTATGTATGAAAAAAATTCTTCTGGGTAGATGCCTTCTCACTTATGTGGTCTCACTCTCACCCAGCTAGATAAAATTAATTTGGGCTTAATATGGAAAACCAGCATGAAGATTTTAATGCACGATTAGGTTTGATGAATTAAGGGAATTTTAGGGTTTAGTGGGTAATTATAATGAGGATTTGATTAGTCATAAGTTCAGAAGTTGAAATATTGGCGCATCTCAACCAACCGCCCTCCCGATTATAAACAATGGCAAGTACCATATTTATTAGTTATAAACCTTCTACACACCATCAAGACTAAATGAATTAATCGAAAATCTTTTCTGTATTTTTCGTGTGGATATGATAGAAAGCTTACCTGTACAGTTGTCAATCACCACATATAAATTAACTATATTATAATTAATATTTCAACACAAGGCACGAACTGGACCCAATATCTTCCTTACGTACACTACAGAATCAATCATTGATATATTTATTTATTTTTCTTTAGCAGAGAGCCAGAGACGAGTTGAAGAAGACTCTTCTCTGCCTAAACCCTCCTATAAATATACCTCGGGTTTCAGCTAAATTTCTCATTCAACACAGTTCAGCTCTCTCTACCTAACACGCTAATTCCCCTTACTTTCTGTCTCTGTCTCTTTTTCTCTCTCTCTCTCTCCCCCAAGCTTTCTGCAAATTGCATATTATGGGGATCGAGACACATCAATGTGATGTTGAGCTTTCAAATATCGCCATTTCTGATGCTCATGGGGAAGACTCTCCATATTTTGCAGGGTGGAAAGCTTATGACGAGAACCCCTATGACGAACTCACTAACCCCTCTGGAGTTATACAGATGGGTTTAGCTGAGAATCAAGTAAGTATATAGAGCTTCATTAAAAGAAGACACATAACTTCAATATCAGTAATATATACGTGTATATGTCTGATATTTATTATTGCGTTTCAAATAGGTTTCTTTTGATATGTTGGAGAAGTACCTGGAGTCCAAGCGGGAGAAAGGAATTACAGTTTCAGGGTTTAGAGAGAATGCTTTGTTTCAAGACTATCATGGCCTTCAATCTTTCAGAACTGCAATGGCTAGTTTCATGGAAGAAATACGAGGAGGCAGAGCCAAATTCGACCCTCGCAGAATTGTCCTCACTGCAGGCGCCACTGCTGCCAATGAGCTCTTAACCTTCATCCTCGCTAACCCAGGAGACGCTCTTCTTGTTCCCACCCCCTACTATCCTGGGTGAGCACCACATCTTAACTCAAAACTTTAAGACTCAAGTTAGCTTCAAGTAGTGTGTAAAGTACGAATGAATCGTACTAATTAATACTTTTGTTTACAGATTCGATAGGGACTTGAGGTGGAGAACTGGGGTGAAGATAGTTCCAATTCATTGTGATAGCTCAAACAATTTCCAGATTACTCCTCAAGCATTAGAGGCTGCATATGAAGAAGCAAGGTCCATGAACACTAAAGTGAGAGCTGTTCTAATCACAAATCCATCAAACCCATTAGGTGCAGCAATTCAACGAGAAGTTCTAGAACATCTTTTGGACTTCGTCAGTCGTAAGAACATCCACCTGGTCTCCGACGAAATCTACTCCGGCTCCGTCTTCTCTTCCTCGGAGTTCGTAAGCGTAGCAGAAATCCTGGAATCTCGAGGATACAAAAACGCAGAAAGAGTTCATGTCGTTTATAGTCTCTCCAAAGACCTCGGCCTTCCTGGCTTCAGAGTCGGAACCATTTATTCTTACAACGACAAGGTCGTGACGACTGCAAGAAGGATGTCCAGCTTCACACTTATATCTTCTCAGACACAGCAAATGTTGGCTTCCATTTTATCCGACAAGAAGTTCACGAAGAACTACATTAAAACCAACAGGGACAGACTCAGAAAGAGGTACGAAATGATCATCGAAGGTCTGAGAAGTTCTGGGATTGAGTGTTTGAAAGGAAACGCAGGGTTGTTTTGTTGGATGAATCTGAGTCCAATGTTGCAGAAACCTACGAAACAAGCCGAGTTAGAACTCTGGAATTCCATTGTGCATGAAGTGAAGCTGAATATATCACCTGGTTCGTCCTGCCATTGTTCTGAACCGGGTTGGTTCAGAGTTTGTTTCGCAAATATGAGCGAGCAAACGTTGGAAGTGGCACTGAAGAGAATACGTAGCTTCATGGATCAAAGAGAGAAACCTAGCTCGCAGAGGATATAGAGAGAAACCCCAATAAGTATACAATTTGTTTTAAATTATTATATATTTTTTCAAATGGTTCTTGCCATTTTGGTGAATAAATACTTAAATGGGTGTGACCATAAGATTCAACATCCTTTAAGGAAATAGGAAGAAGATGCTGTGAAGTAGATTCTGTGTTCAAGAGTTGGGCTGTTTGCTTGCTTGGAATATAGGGCAAGTTTATTACTAGAAATTCCCTGTTGTATTATAATTAATACGAGTAACTAGCTAGTTTAAATAATTTATGAATTGGAATATATTATTCTATATACGTTGGAATCAAAACAAATAAATGAAACAGCTTTCTTACTTGACTTGCATTCCGCAGTGGATGTCAGTGTCACGGTCTTTTTCGTTCCATTTATGGATATTTGACTTCATTAAACCATAATTAATTAGATTTAGTATCATTAATTAGCTTTCTACGTGTGTTTGTTGAGCGCGCATGATGATACGTATTAAATTGGTCAACACGTGATACCTACTCGAAGATATAGCAATATTAGTGAAATAATCAAAGTCTTTGTTACTTACGGTCTTATATCAATACATACTCTACATAATTACTTCCTCATAGACACTTTCTAAGAGATATGGCTTATACTTGTTATAAATCATTTGATTTGATGGAGTATCATCAATTGAGTTTTTTAATATTACCCTGATTTAAAGTCATTAATCTTCTAATATAATCTCATAATACCCGCTAATGCTAAAATGGGTTGGGTTGGAGATCCATACTTTGTTTGTTATCTAAATTTATTTTAGCTTCATGCCTCCCTTCACCTCTTGCATTATTTTCTCGTATAATTACAGTGAGTTATCAGTAATAATTCAATCCATTTAACTTTATACAGATCTAATATTTTTTTATGGCTGAATAACCCAAATTTGTATGTGTATATGCTCTCTCTCCATCTATATGTGCCTCATTTTTATAATTTTTTTATATAAAAAGTCATATTTTTTCAAAAATACAAAGCAAAAGAAGAATATGTTGGGGCGCAGAGAAATGAGAATTTCTAAGAATACGAGGGGCCATGAATACAATCCATACATATATATGTCTTATTTTTTATTATTTTATTTTATAAAAGAAATGTTATATTTTTTAAAATACATAGAAAAGTATGAATTTTCAAGAAAAACACATTCTAATTGCTTCAATAAGAAGTGGTGAAGAATACAAATAGAATAACATATCCTAATTGAATCAAATATGTAATACACCTTATAAAGATGTTTCATTTATTTCACATCTAATCATACGTAGTTACCACCACCCTGTACAAAGTTTTAGTTATAAGTAAAAATGTAATACAAATATGAAAAGTTTCTATTTAAATATGGGCAGAATCAAAATTTTATTTTATTTTTAGACAAATTAAAATTAATAATTTAACCCTGTAGATGGGAGGAGTATAGTCTGCAATATCAGTCATTTCTAATTAATTCAGGTATGCCAATAAAAATAATTACAAGCATCAAATTTATCATAAAATTTAAGTGATTTTCAATATTATTCTTATTAGCTACATTTAAATGAGCTCTCATTATAAAATGACTAAAAGCATTTTATAGAAAGTGTCTTGTAATAATAGGGACAGAGGGGCTCCATTATTATCGGTGCACGTGTGTGTATGCAAGACGTGCAATCAGAACCATTTTTATATTAAAAAGTGATGAACTAAAAGCAAACGGAATTGAGTTAAGCTTAAGAGTTTATTTGGCATAGAGGTGAAAATTCCTTATTAGTATATTTTACCTAAGTTGAGACAAAATTCTTCTTATTTACTTGTCTCGTATTCTGTAAATTATGATTGAAAAACTACTTATGAGCTGTTATAAACAGGCCCTAGAACATGTACTTAAAAGAACTTCGGTAGAGATATTTTAATTTTAAATACGTCTTAATTGTCGTCATTACCATACGTTGTTAGAGAAAAGTTATTTTGGTTTTAATTATTATTTTGGTCTTAATTATTTATACATAGTTATTAATATGTGTGTCTGACTGTATGTATGTATATGCAGGACAGCAAGATTCTTTTCCTTTTTTTTTCTTTTTTTAAATAAAAAGTGATTAACTAAAACCAAACGCAATTGAGTTAAACTTAAGACACGTAGATATATTAAATCAATAAATGTTAGCCACATGAATTTGTGAAATTTAATAAAAAAAAAGAAGTATATGTATTCATATAACTATACAGCTCATAACTCACTGGTTCTGTTTACTTGTTCAATAATTCCTCTGAATATTTAAGGATGTATGTCATCGCTATTAATTGTTTTAATATTTAAAGTCAGCATGATTGGTTTTACGGGTCTTCAGTTGTGTTTGGGATGAGACAAAAATGTCTTTGCATGGGACTGGATATTACCTCTAATTTTTTAATTTTATAAATTTATTTTACTTAAAATTATACTCTTATTGTTAAAATTTATGATTATGTTGTATTGTTGTTAACAAGTTTTTTCATATGGGCTAAATGATTTTTTTTAGTAGATATTATAAATTTATATTTTTTTAACCTTTCAAAACAAACTTTTGTCTGTCAATTTTTTATTATGGCCAATTTTTTGGACAATTTTTATATACTTTTATATAATTTTAATCATGAATTCTTATGCTCCAATTAAGTACACTTAGTTTTGAAATTAAAAAAAATATTTTTAAGAAAAGGCGCGCCCATTCTGTGTGTCCCCTTTTGAATGAGACGTGACATTATTTGGGAGAGGGCAGGACATAGGATGAAAAGGTCATCCCATCTCATTCTATCCCTGTTATCAGGACTGAATTATCCCGATCTCATTCTGTCTCATGAAGAACCATATTTGAGAGTTGTCCCAATCTTGTCTTGATTGAGAATTCTGTGTCATCTCATGAATACGCTTAATTGGCTTTGATAATATATAATCAATTTTCAACTAAATATATCCCATTTAACAAGTCGTACTTAGGGAGTATACACTGGTTTTATCCGCTTAGATTTAATTTATCAATCAATTAAACTTCTAATAATTGCACATGTTTTATAAATAAAGATCGCATGACATCCAATCAAACGCAAATGTATTCTTTCGCCGAAAAATCATTTTTGAATACCATTCAAGTGTTTTGTTATACTACATTAGAAGAAATTAAACTCTTAGTTTCATTGAAAATGAAGGATAAGAATTGTAACTGAGATTGAAAAAATATGTTAAAAAAACATTTAGTATGAATAATTGTTTATTATTTGAGATTGGAAAAACTCATATATGTGAGATTGGGAAATACCAGGGAGATGCGGTATTCTCCAATCCCATTTATATAGGATTGCCTAATCTCATTTAACAAGAAATTATTCATATTAAATACTCTTGAATAATTTTCTCAATCCCAATTTAAATCTTTACCTCTCATTCTTAATGTTTTGTTCCAAATGGGACCTTAATGTGTTGCCCATATCTTACCCTTACCTCATTATTATCATGTGAGCTAGTGGATGTTATCTCACAAATAGCAAAAATCATAAATATAAATCAATATTATCAGGATAATACTATCTCATGTCCTAATTATAAAACATCATTTATAAACTACAAATAAGGTCTTATAATTAGAATTGTAGGCAGTATTAAATTACTAGATAACTGTATTATCATAAATTATGAACAATACTGTTCTCAAATTTTGTATAACATACGGGTGAACATCAAATTTTAGAAAGTACACACACAATAAAATATCATTCCAACAAAGAATGATCATCTAGCAAAATGTTAATAGTGGCAAAACGTCCGGTCCCGAATGGGGTGGGATCCCTAAAAGGCTAAAACAAAGAACTGAGGTGTTTTGGACCCAAGTCATTAGTTTATACTTCTCTTGTCTTATTTATAAAGCATTTGCAGCATGTTTCTCCACCCAGCGAGGACACTAAATTATTTTTCCCTCTCAATACCTAGGATTTATTATTAGCTAAAAGAATAGGAAAAAAAAAAGGATTTATTGTTTGTTGAAAGACAACACGTTTAGCAGTAGCACTAAGTTTTGACCAGAAGCATCTTGATGTGGAAAAAGTCAGGGGTCATACAGATGACATACTTCCTGACGGCATCATACCACACGACAAACAACCAATCAGAGCCGTCCAGATCAGCCACCATGAGGAGGCATGTGCATGGAATTATGTTTTTATTTTTTTGACACGAAAAAGTTTAAGCTGGTCCTAAAAACTCACCAAGACTGTATCTCTAGACTCAAAAAGCCCTTAGATAGGTATTTACAGCCCATCAGCAAAATTTTCATATCAGTAGCAAGATTTGACTTCAAAACTTCGTGTTATGAGATGATTGTTTAATAATTAAACCAACTCTTATTAGTTATTATTATATATTCAACACTCCGTGTATCCCATGAGAAGATCCCAACCACTGCTTTGATTTAAATGGCCAGTGTTGATTGATGCCAGGGGCGGAGCCTAGTGGAAAACTGTGGGGAAACCAAATTTTTAGAAAATGAAATATATACATGCAAAATATATTGTTAGTTTAGATGTTTGAATGCTTGTCATAATTGATTTTTATGAAAAACTTTGCAACGTTAAAAATTATTAGAGCAGAAATTATATATAATTTAAAAAGTATGAAGTGATCGAAACAATATATCTGACCTATCAGTTTTAAGAAAAATTATAAAGAAGATATAAATGTTTTCATATTCTGAAATGTTATTGTATATTAATAATTTGAACAAGAAATTTGGATAGACTTTCAGATTTTATTAAAAAATAAATAATCGATATATTAACACCTCGTCTTAAATGGATCGAGATATATAAATATAATATTTTCATGTACTTTCCTAATTTTTAATTATAATTGATATATGTATTGTCCCTGTTAAAATAAATAGAGAATTGACAAGGAAACATACCGGGTTGGACCTCGAGTCAGGTCGGTCAGATCCTTTAAGCTCATGCTATAAGCTAGACTATAAAAATCTTAGCTTTGAGTGCATAGCAGAGCACCTCTTTGCAAGAAAGAATAAGAGAGAGAGATAGTAGGAAAGCTCAACTACTAAAGTGAGTTGGACTGATGAGTGAATGCCTCTATTTATAGTTTTTGTTAGGGGTATTTTGGGAAGCCAAAATATTCATTGAGCCCATTAGATTAAATCTAAGTTAGGATATATAAATACATCTTTATCTCATAATATCATGATATTTGAATTCAAATCCAGAATCAATCACAATTAATTCTAAACATATATACTTAATATATATTTAATCTATACAATATAAATTAATTAAATTTATATCGTAATCGATTGGATTTGATTCAGGATGTTTGACCGAGTCAAACATATCATAATCTTGCTTGGATATTTGACCATTATATTCTCTTAATATCTAGTCAAATAGTTTGGCCCATCAAGGACATATCCAAGCCCAAAATCCAACATCTCTCACTCGTACTTAATGGGTTGTCCATCGTGCAATAGCTACATCTTTCATTGCTTCATACTAGGCATCTGCCGTGACCACATGAGCATGACATCATTGATTTGGTGCTTGTGCACTAGGAATTTTTTATACAAGATCAGCACACAAGGCCACCATAAGTGTATGCTTGTTGCCTCGAATGCTCTAGTTTTATCCATATACTTTACTTATGACATTTCTAACCCCTCTCAAGTTATTTTGTTTACTCAGATTGCCTTCCCATACATATGGTATCCACACTTACTTAGTTATTCTGTTTAACCTGTAAAGGATAAGTCACAGATACCAATGTAGATGTGTACTTCAAGATAAATCTTCCTTTTGACTATTCATCATTTAGATTTGGCATAGTTGCTTTCTCAGTCTTGACCCGTTAGATCGTATCATTCTTGACTTTGGGGTTTAGGCCAGAGTAGCTGTCACAAAACCAAACTCTTGTGATGCTGTCTAAGTCTTAACAGCATTATGAAAGGCTTATTTCCTTTCCGGGACTCACACCGTAATGGATCATTGATCTTCCATCTACATCCCATGTTGTGGATTTGAGTAAGCTCATGCAGTATGAATTGCATGCTACGATGCTCGATCCACTAAGTGGAGTATGTCGCTTTTGGTTTTAGTAGCACCATACAGACTTAAGTTTCAAATGCACTTCAACATTTGAACTAGGATCTCTTCTATCACAATTATATATGACGTCTTATAAGTAAAGAGTTCTTTGTCTGGATACAAATCTCATGGATTACACATCATCCATGATTCGGTCCAGACTTTTATGGGTCTCATCTCAGTCTAGCTGAGGCGACACCTGTGCAATGATTCTTTTCTACCATCTCATGGTAATCATCTGCTGTCAAATCTTCCATGTCCCATAAGAACATAGTGAGGCAATTGCCCGTGTGAGTGAGCCAACCTTCTGACTTGTACAACATATTGGTGTTGCATACCTCGTGCCTATGCATGTATAAATATACAAATGTATATACAAGAAATTTCTTTTTAACTAGATAAAATGCATTTAATTACTAAGTAAGAGGAAAAAGAAAGTTCAATACAACATGCCTTGTGCTTATGCATTTGAACAAGAAAATGATCAAAAAGAAAAAAAGAGTTCAATACATCATGCTTTACGCATGCCTAAAGCCTTTACATGCTTGACAAAAGGATCTCTAGCTATAGGCTTGGTTAGGGGATCTGCCAACATCTTATAAGTAGACAAGTATTGAATTATCACTTCTTTCTTAGTGATCATATCCCTTACAAAGTGATATTTTATGTCTATATGCTTAGTACGATTATGGTACTTAGGGTCTTTTGCATAGGCTATTGCTGCTTGACTATCACAGTGAAATAGAGTGGGTCCCTCACTACCACCATGGATTCCCAATCGTACTAAAAATCTTTCGAGCCATACAGCTTTTTGGACAGCTATAGAACATGCTATGTATTCTACTTCCATGGATGAAAGAGACACACAGGTTTGTTTCTTACTGCTCCAGGAGATTGCTCCGTTGTTTAGTAGGAAAACATAACCTGACATTGAGTGCCGCTCGTCTAGCATCAGAATAACCCTCCTCACAAAGGCTGTTTTCTTGATAGCAGAACTCATAGTCCATGGTTCCCTGGAGACATTTCATTATCCTCTTTATGACTTCTCAGTGTTTTACTCCTGGATCGGATTGGAATCTGCTCACAAGTCCAACTGTGAAGCATATGTCCAACCTGGTACACAACATAGCATATATTAAGCTGCCAACAGCAGCCGAGTATAGGACTCTCTTCATGCGTTCTATATCGTATTGTTTTATAGTACGCATTTCCTCGCTTAGGTTATGTCCCTTAACCACAGGGGTATCTATAGGCTTACAGTCTTTCATATTGAAATACTTAAGAATCTTTGCTATGTATGCCTCTTGTGACAATGACAGCAATTTTCTAGAATGATCTCTTCTTATCTTAACGCCTAAGTTATATTCTGCTTCACATATGTCTTTCATCTCAAAGTTCAAGGATAACCACTCTTTGATCATCTTTATTAGTTTAAGATTGGTACCAGCTAGGAGTATGTCATCGATATAGAGGGGTAAAATAATAAAGTTGTCTCCAAACTGCTTGATATAAATACAGTGATCTTCCTCAATCATTTCGAAGTCATAGGAGCTTATAGCTTTGTGAAACCTTAAGTACCACTACCTAGATGGTTGCTTAGGTCCATAAATGGATCTCAAGAGTTTACAAACCATTTGTTCGTTCCCTTTTTGTATGAAGCTCTCAGGCTGTTTCATATAGATTTCTTCATATAGTTCTCCATTCAGGAAGGCGGTTTTTACATCCATCTGATGTAACTCTAAGTCTAAACTTGCTACTAGAGCCAGTATCAATCATATCGAGTTGAAACGTACAACAAGTGAGAAAGTGTCTCCGTAATCCACTCCTTCCCATTATGTATACCCTTTGGCAACTAGCTTTATATTTGTACTTGAGAACCTACTTGTTCCTAATCGCCTTTCAGCCAGGTGGTAAATCAACTAATTTCCATACTTGGTTGGACTCCATAGAATCCATTTCCTCTTGCAAGGCCTTTTGCTATTTTTCCTTAGCAGGACCTATTGGTGCTTCTTTAACACTTACAAGGTCTTCTTCATCGTTTTCTGGACTAACGATAAAAGTTGCTCCTTCAGTTGAGAAGCATCTCCTAGGAGTTTTGTCTCTATTACTTCTCCTAAGTGGGGTTGCTGCAGGACTTGCTTCCTGTGGCTAAGTCAGACCTTGTTGTGAAAATAGTTCAACCCTCCCACTTGAATCAGTAGATTGAGGAATGCTTTGTTGTACCTCATTGCTATCATTCTCATAAAAACAGCTTGTTTGATTAATACTCCCTCTGCTAGAAAATTCGATTTCTATGAATGTTGCATCCCTTGACTCTATGTCAGTCACTGAGCCGTCATCATTTTCACTGATGAAGACATATCTCTTATAGAAAGAATCTTGCATGCATGGTCTTAGAATGCTTAGATTCAGCTTGCGATTTATCCATGATTGGTAAGGGGTCATGGTGATTGATTTAGAAGGCACTCAATTAAGTATGAATGTGGTAATTAGAAGAGCGCCTCCCTAATATCAGGTTGGAAGCTCAACTTGTGCCATCATTGATCTAACCATGTCGAGAAGAGTTATGTTTCTCCTTTCAGTAACTCCATTTTGTTAAGGAGTGCCGGGGATTATTAATTGCCTGACAATGCCCCTTTCTTCACAGAGCTCCTTGATCTGATCAAAGAGGTATTCTTGACCTCTGTCAGCTCTTAAGACTTTGACTCTAGAATCTAGTTGATTTTCCACTAGATAGAGATATTTTCTAAAGCACTCTAATGCCTCATATTTGTGGGAAATCAAGTAAGTATAGCCATATCGAGAAGAATCATCAATGAAGCTAATAAAATATCATGCTCTGCGATGTGCCCTTACACTCATTAGTCAGCAAATATCAAAGTGTTTAAGAGGGTAGTTAGCCCAGGTTGCCTTTCCGAAAGGTTTTCTTATACTGTTACCAGCCAGGCAATGTTCATATAGAGACGTTTTTTTTTAATACATTTTCTAGCAAACCCTCTTTTGCCAGTTTGGTCATGTGTTCTTAACCAATATATCCTAATCTAGCATGCCGTATATTGTAATTGACATCGGAAGAAAGTGCATAGCAAGAACTAGAATTAAAATTGTCATTGAAATTGTCTAAAACAAAGAAACCATCCGAAACATAACCAAAAACTGAAAAATTGATCCCATACAAAATGTCTACTATGAAACCATGGAAAAAGACATTGAAATGAAATTTAACTAAGAGAAAAACAGACACAAGATTTCGCTGGATTTTCGGAGCGTAGAGGATATTTTGTAAGACTAGTGTTTTTCCTCTATGCAGGGTTAGCTCACAAGTACCGATCCCTTTGACTTCTACTCTCACGTTGTTCCCCGCATAAAGCCATCTGCTTCTTGCTGGTAACCGACAAAATTCTGTGAAGTTGTCGCGATCCTTGCTTACGTGGTCTGTGGCCCCTGAGTCTATAACCCAAACAGGATTAGTTTCAGCAATAAATGTAGTGCTAGCAACATAAGAGAAATGTATCGAATCTAAGTCCAATATTTTTTTCTGCTCAAGGCAATCCTGGGCATAATGGCCCTTTTGTTGGCAAGCATAGCATTTGATGGTTGCTATGTTCTACTTCTTTGCAGATTTCTTGCCTTTCTTGAAGAAATCCTTTTCCTTCTTCACTTTAGGGCCGCCTTTCTTATTTTGAGAGCCTTTGTTTCTCTTAGACTGGTTTTGGGAGGTTGACCCTCTCTTTCCTTCAGTTAAATATGCCTTACTGACAGGTTTCACAGTCTCTATTTGGTCATCCTCCAGTTATAGGTGGTGAGCTACATTAGCAAAGGTTTTTATACTATCATTATGAGTAATGGTATGCTTCATGGTGTCCCAACTGGTTGGGAGAAATCTCATGACAGCTTGAATCTGCTACTCATCAGATAAGGCACCTCCGGCTTCCTTAAGCTCCCTAATTAAGTTCTGTATTGCCCTTAGGTGATGCCTTATAGGAGTGTTAGGACCTCGCTTGAAATTGTCAAGTTTGACAGTGAGTCTCCTAAGCCTTGTAGCAGAGATACTGTCAAATTCAGATTTCAATACCGCCCACATGGCAGAGGCAGAAGGGTGTGTTTCTGACTGCACCAACACATCGTCAGTCATGGCACTTAGCATAGTAATTATGGTGATGGTGTCCCTTCTTTTCCAAGCCGTATAGCCGTCTTGGTCCCTTCGTGATGCATTCGCCTCGGGCTCTGAAAGAAAAGTTGTTAACACATCAGCGACTTCATATTCTTCGAGGGTATATGATATCTTATGATGCCACATGCTGTAATTGTCTCCGTTCAGCCTGTCACTTCTTACGAGGTCAATTATGGTGGACTTGATTCCTCTTTGAGACATCGTGCTATCATATAGACAACAATGCATTTTAGTATGGTATGCAACATACATGTTATTCAAGTAGGTCATAGATCGTCTGGGTGAGAGTCTTGCCATTTTCATGATCAGGAGATAACTAAGTTAGCTCCCATCCCACTACTCCTAATTAGCTTCTCACCTTTCTTATCTCTTACTTTCCTTGAACATATCCCCAATTTGAATTTTTCTCATGAAACTCCCACTTAAATAAAGCATTTATAATTAAAAAATTTTTTTACTAACGAAGTATAAATATTTACAAAAATTTGGATAACCTAAAAATTAAAATCTTAAAGAGTAAACATGAAATCAAAGAAAACAAACAAAAAATCATACGTTCATGATGTATTTTATCATTGGCTCTCCTAAACTCTCTTCAACATCTTTCCAGAATCTACAAAGACTTCGTTTGAAAAATATTTCATTAAATATGTGTCCTCTCCTTTGCCAGTTCCTCTCTATATTGGATTACGACGTTTGCAAAAAAGAATGCATCTTGCTCATTGGTAATTTATTTAGCATAATAGCTCAACTTTGAAAACAGACATTTTTTATGTTTGTATTCATCAGCATACTTTTGTACTATTTGTTCCATTAAATTTATGTCCTTAGGTCTGCAAAATTTTTCCTCTTGTTGGTCAAGAACACATTTCCTTTTACCATTGCTCTCCTCAAGTACATTAGAGCTCACTCGTGATTGAGGCATTTTACTTTTATTAGTACTTTTTTCAGCATAATTATTTGAAGGCTTTGGAGCATCAAAAAGAGGACAATAACTTGGATATTTTTCTAAAGAGGGGTTAGAATCTGAGATTGCCATTTCCTAAACCTAAATAAAAAATTTAAGTTAAAAGAAAGAAAATAAATGAAAAATGCATTTATTTGCAATTTTTTGTACAAAAAAGTCACTAAAAATAAGCACATAATATATCAATTTGTAGATTAGAATTTTAGAAGTTTTTCTGGCCAAACAGGGTCCAAAAAAGAGCCTCCACACGCCTTCACGCGTCTCTAGAATCTTTGCCCAAAAAATAAAAAATAAAATAAAGGAGGAGAGGGTAACCTACTCTCGGACTCGGCAAGTGTCATCCACATGTTGCCATGGTGGCTTTTCTCCCTCATCAAACCCACTCTATTTGATTCCTCATGTCTTAAGGAGTCTAAAAATGTGCTTATTGTGACCTAAGGGGCCCTGGGTGGACCCCAGGGGCCCACATGGTGCGTCTCTGGGGAAAAATTTTTTTTGAAAGAAATAATTATTTTTTTGGGTTGGGTCGGTCCTCCATGGAGGTTCCGGGTCAAACAAACCTGAAACCAGCATTTCACTTAAAGTAAAACACTGCGTCCTAGCCAACCCAAAACAACATCATTTTGGGCTGGTTAGGTCACCCCAAACCTAATTGGTGCTCCGGTGGGTCCATCGTGACCCGCCGACTTTAAGCCCCCATACCTTCCACCTCCGAGCTCCATTTTACGTGTTTTAGGTGTCTATGAACTTGTCTTTTCAAGTTCTACAATCCTATGAGTTCATTTTCTTTAAAAAAATCCTCATTTTTAAAGGCCCAAAATCTGGTTTGTATGGCCGACGTTGGGCCTTATGAAAAATGGATTCTGATTACGTTTTTGAACCTTACGGCATTGCAGATAGTATTTTCGTGCTTCAATTAGAAAAATAGAGTGCATTTTGGAATTCAATACTCAAGCATATCAATATTCTAAAAAATGATGCACGGACAACACAGTAGAATATTAAAAAAAAAAAAGAGAGCCCAAACAATATTTAACAACTTTTGTAATGTGAATAACAACATTTGTAATCAAATTAACCACTCCAATCATGCCCATTGGCAACTTCCACCATCTCCCTTGGGGAATTAAACAAATGGTAAAATGTGTTGACAAAAAACATACAAGTACACTTGAAGAACATCATAATATGTTTACATTAACACTCAAACTTTACTACATGTGTAATAGAATTGACTACTGAAGTGACAATATTTACCAAAAACCAGTACGTCTATGACAAAAGCTACGTAACTTATATTCAAATGACAAGTTAACATTAAGATTAAACCACCACTTAATGTTTTCTTGTCATTCAGATTACAAAACATATCCTACCCAGTGAACATCATTTACAGAAAGGATAGCCTAACTATCAACCATTCTCCCAAAAAAAAATTAAGGAGGGTTCAAAAGTTATTCCATTCACACCAAAAAATTGCCCCTCAATGTTAAACCCAATGTTAGATGTCATCAAAGCTTGCTAACCTGCAGCAAAGAAGCGTAAATCAATATTTTAGTTCCCCAATAATCAATTTCATTTACCTTCTGAAACACCAAAAAAACACACCCGCTTACTCCATTGACCACTTAAATATAGGATTTTACAATTTCACTAATGAATTTAACAACACTGACCACCTCATGCTTATTGTTTGCCACTATTTTTCCATTTATGATGCATCACTCTCTCATCCTAGTCAAATTCTTCATCTAAACCCTCTACACTCACAAGCCCATCCCCATTCGAGCATGCAGCATCAAAGCAAGTTAAGAAATCAGGTTTACAGAAAATGATAGTTGGATGAGTACGATACTAGCATTTTAACAAAAAAATTGCTTACGTTTTTCCTCTTTCCACATTTTGACTCTTGCTCTAGCTTCGTCTTCTTAACTCTCTCTCTCTCTTCTGATATATTATATGTTTTCTTTCAATCCATGTCTTTAGGGAGTTTAGGGGCATTTTAGTCTTCTACTGGATTGTCAAATTCCATATTGATACCTCAGGCCCATTTGGTGATTTCGATTATTTATATGCCCATTTTGTCATTTCAAATTTCAGCAGTCATTTTCTGGTCATTTTCCCTATATATTATGTTTGCATTACTTTATTAAGAAATATAAGTGGTTTAATATGCTCATCTAGCTTTTTGGCATCCAAGAGTGATGGGATCAAATTCCACCATCATTATTTTGCCACAAAACGGTTAGTGAAGAATGTTGTGACTTTTTTTGTTAAATCCTAAGAGCATTTATATCTTTTTAGCTGAATTTCAATATCTTATTTACGTGCTCTTTATCATTGTTTTTTAAACATAGGTATCTTTGTATTAGAGGCAATCCTATTCGAGACACTATCAGGCACTAAATATGAGCACCTTCTTTAGCAAAAATTTGACCCATGGTCTATCATGTTATAGAGATTAGTCACTTCTACTAGAACCAACTCTTATTCTTGTTTTTTATCATTTGGCATTCCAGTGGAAATCACCAGCACAACCTGGTTTTGAGCCCAAGTGAAACATACAATTTCACTTGTCCTGAATGTGTGGGCCTGACATTTTGAGTTTTGACAACATTATTTTTGCGCTTTTTTCTTTTTTTTTGGGAGAAAAAATGGCGTACAAGATTTTGTTTTAATTTTAAAACATTTTTGGGGCTGATTAAAAAGATTATTGGGGTTTTTTTTTTATTTATTTAGGCATCTATTTATATGTTATTTATTTCCCATGCACCTTTTAATTATTTCAATTAAGGGAAATTAAATTTTTTTTTTTTTGGCTATCTTGATATTTTGGAAATTTTCAAATTTTAATTTGATATGTTATTTAATTGTCTAAATTTTTGGATTAATTTTAGACAATTAAAACTAATTATTTGAATTTAGTAAACTTATTTTTGAGCTCAATATACTAGAATTAATTTTTAATACAATTTGTGGGTGCATAAAATGTGGGAGAACTTAAGTTATTTAGTTATTTTTGTTGATTAAATTGATTGATTAAGTCCTCCATCAAGTTGTGCATATTTTGGCATTCAAATCCACATATAAGATACTTGTGATTAGCTTGCATTTTTCTAAGGAACAGCCACAGCATTCTTTAAATCTAAATCCTTTAAATTTTGTAATAGTAAAACAGTCCATTTATTATTAGTTCACCGTCACTCCCGCCACTCCCCACTCTTTTAAACAATCCAAACAATAAATTATTAAAATCTCTGCCTCTTTTTAGTTTCGCCAAACAGACTGTAACAGTTGGAGCATAGAGGCTAGCTTTAGGACTTTAAACTAGCTTTGGATAGCCTTAGGTTAACTTTAAAACAACTCTAGAATAGTTTGAAGTAATATATTATTTTTTTTTATAAATTGAGTAATATATTAACAAATGTTTTTATGCGTGATGTTTGTAGTAATTATTTTGTGATCTTTCGTAAGATGAAATTATATGTGATGTACTATTTGTTCACAATTCTAACACGTATTGATGTTGCTGTTAACTATCTCCTAAGATCAATCATATACTTGGTTTCTTTAAAAAAACATTTTTAAAAAGTGTTTTTATACAAGTCAAGACAAAACTCCTCTCACATACTTGTTTTGAATAACATAATAATAGAGTTATGTTTATATTTATTTTTTGCATTTACATTTATATTTATGCTTATACTTATGTTTATGCTTGTGTTGAATGTTTAAACTATTTGGATCATAGGTAAATTCTTTCAAGAATGCTCATCACTATTGTTAATATTTTGTTGATATAATTTGATTTATATTTATGTTTGTATTTATTATTTTTCATTATGATTTACTATTATTTTCCCTTGTATATATTGATATACTTGTCTCCTTTCAAAATACACACTATTTATCTCTAATGTTTTCTGTCTCATTCTTTTTGACTGGTACAAGAATCCTAATTTTTTTGTTACCCACCACCTCCCTTCATCGGACATGTCATCATGCATATATGCTTGCCCTCACAAGTTCGTCTTATTCTGTCCAAATCCACACAGCTTCGTGTTGTTTCTATTGTCATCTCCTAATGCATGCTTTCATGTGTTAGATAGCTACTTGACATAGTTTAATTCCCGTATGTAAAATTTAGAGGT
>NW_021633962.1:0-23835 GCF_004799145.2 Neltuma alba
TCTTTATCATGATTTTTTAGGCAATTGGAGAAGGATCCAAGACCCAAAATAGAGCATAGATGGAGCCACAGAGTTACAAGGACCAAAACACAAGAGCTTGGACTATTCTGCCTCCCCAGGTTATGACATGGAATTTTGAGGTCGCAACCTGGATGCTCTTTTAATGAAACTACGCATTTTAGACCTGAGTCAAGATGAAAGCTCTCTGTCTCCCCAGGTTGCAACATAAAACTTCTAAGGTTGTGACCTGGGCCCCCTAAATCACAACCTAACACTCCTGAGGTCACAACCTAAGTGTGTTAAGTAAAGCTATGCATTTTGGAATACGTTTCTGAGCTTCTACACCTAGGGGGCAGCTACCACGAAAAAAAGACTCTCTATTCTGTAGATTTGCAGGGATAGTAGCCTCTTCTGTTCTCTCTTAAGCCTCAATTGATCCTACACCCAAAACCTCTATTTTCCTTCATATCTTCATTATTTTGTGCATTTCTAAACCAATTAAACCACTTGAACCACCTTCTTCTCCATTTTTCCAACCCCATTTTTAGCTTTAACCATGACTGTTCATTCCTGGAGCGATTGTGATCAGCTTAAAGACATGAGAGGCTAAACACTTAGCCTCTTGGTGATGGAGGACGAAGCTTGAGCTCAAGAATCTAATAGGGGAGTTACCAGTCTAAACTTGTATTGATTTTGTGTTAGGTATTTCTAGATTTAGAGATTTCTGCATCTGTTTCAGACTGGATTTATGATTGTAAATCTTGTGTTTAGACTATTGAATGTATTTGGATTGGATGCTATGAATATTGGATCATTTTTATATATATATATATATATCAGTTTTGAATCCTTGTGTTCATTTAATTATCAGTGATCATTGGTGATTATTCTGTGTGCTTGGTATTCAATGATTGTTGATTGACTTTCTGAGGACATTTGCATCATCCGTTTATCTACACTCTAAGTGGTTTCTAGCAATGTTTTTAAGAGATGTTAATTAACTTTGATTAAAGTGACTTTTCATTAATTAAGACATTGGACCTAAGTGATTACTTGGGGATTTTTACAAACTGAGATTTTCTAAAACTCCTAAATCATTTTAAAGAGCAATGATAGCTAAGTTTCCATCATTAAGAGACTCTTTCATCATAATTCCCTTTTAATCCAAAACATCTCTTCATTCAATTAAAATACCAAAAACATTTAATCCTCTGTACTTTTCAATTATTGCACCACCTTACAATTGAAACCCCCCTTTTTTCTTCACCCAAATCATCATTTTTTTTATTACCAATTTAGACTAGGTTTTTTTCAATTAAAGCGCTCCTCAAGAAGAATGATTGGTTACACCTTATACTACATTATCTAGTGCAATCACAAATTTTGATGACCCGAAAGGTGACATCCTAGTCCGATCAATGGCACCATTAGTTTTTTCATACCATTGTGATTTGGGTCAATTCTCGTTGAGTTTTAGTTTTTGAACTTAGCTTCTGCATTTCATAGCATAAATTTTAACAAATAGAAACAAATATCTTGCTTTTTTATACTTTGGTATTTGCATTCTTACACAACATTTTGCATTTTGTTTTAACTTGATCTTGAGTGTTTTGGCTAATTGCTTGAAATTTTAAACTCTGTGCATAGTTTATTGAGCATCTAGTTAAAGTACTTGGTGAATTTTTCAAAGGTTTTGTGAAAGTATCTCTCTGTGAAGTGAAGTCGCGACCTCATATCTTTGAAGTAGCAACCTTAGTGCTTAAGTCGCAACCTAACTTGTGGCTTGTCACAACCTCTACTTTTTGTTTTCCAATATTGCTCTCAGTCTGTTTAAGTCGTGACCTAGACTTTTTAAAGTAGCGACATCATTTCCTTTTCCTTTCAAGGTTGCTCTCTGTGAACTCAAGTCACGACCTGGGTACTATAAGTCGCGACTTAAGCTGTTTTGCACTGAAAATATTTTCTAAGTGTCTAGACTTATTCTTTTGCATACCTTTGCTTTCTGCACATACTTTGAGAGTGTATAGCACTTCATACACATCAAACTCACTGAGCATTATTTGAAATCATTGAGTTTGCCTCAGTTTTAAAATATACACTTGGTAAATATCAAAGTTTTGACACTACTTTTCTCTTTTACTCTATTTGTGCTTGATTTTGAGTAATTGTGCATACCTAGAGCATGTTGAGGTAGGAGAGGTAGACATACAGGATCCTATAGCCCACTTCTTTTATGAGACCAATCCTATTCATCTAGTGAGAGTGAGGAAGTAGAAGAGGAAATCATAGTTGAAATACCTCTGAATGGTGGAAATGGGAATGGCAATCATAATAGACCTAATAATAGTGGTAATGAGGGGCAGGAAGAGACTAATGGCCAGAATAGGATCCTTGGACAACCTAGGGGTAGAATTATTTAGGAATTAACTCAATCTGATGGGAATTTTGAACCTATGCCTAGTGTTTTTCCTACTTTTAATGTAGATTTTGAAATTAAAGGTCAATTGATCTACTCATTACCTAAGTTTCATAGTCTAGCAGGAGAAAACCCATACCTTCATCTCTGGACTCTTTACATGCAGTGTTTGTCGATGAAGCCAGTGGGAGCAAGCATTAATGATGTCATATGGAAGGTATTTTACCTTTCCTTATAGGGAAAAGTAAAAGAATGGTACATGAACTTGCCGCTCTACGTAGACAATGCTTACGAGTCATGGACTAGTCTAAAGAAAGCATTTTTGGACAAGTATTCCCCCTCCACCAAAATTTCAACTACTAGCAAGGAAATTTCAATAGCTAAGCAAGAACCATTCGAGTCATTCTTTCAATTTTGAAGCCGGTTTCAAGAAATACTTACCCGGTGCCCCAACCATCAAATCCTTGTGGAGCACTTGGTATAGTATTTCTATAATGGTTTGTTGCCCTGTGATGCCCAAGTCTTGGATGCTGCTGTAAATAGATCCATGGAGAATATGGAACCACGAGCTACATGGGAGTTAATAAGAACTTTTGCTCTCAACCGACAACATGTAGGCTTAAGGGATCCAAGGGATTACAAAACTGAAAGAGATCCACTTTTAGTTAAGCTAGCCCAAGACATGTCTAAGCTCACAAATACAGTTGAAAGTCTTCGCTCCAGCAAGCCACAATCTCTTGCTTTAGTGGCTACAAGTTGTGGGGTTTGTGACTCTCTGATGCATAGTACACCAAATTGCCTTGGACTGGTTGAAGAAGTCAATGCAATGTACCAAAATAGAGAGGGGCAATATCAAAAAAGGGACCACTACTCTAATACCTATAATCCTGGTTGGAGAGACCACCCTAACTTTAAATGGGGAGGAGGAGCAAATAGGCCAAATCAATTCTAAGGCAATCAGTTTCACAATGTTAAGGCTTCCTCAAGCAATTTTCAAGACCCTTCAAGAGCAATAGTTACAACGCTTCAACTACCTATGGTATCTCAACCACCATCGAGAGGGGATGACACTTCTCAACTTTTGAAGAGTATGGCTGCACAGATGATAAACATAGAAGGATGAATGAAGGAGAGTGATGACAAGTTCGTCTCCATAACTACCATACTGTAAGGGATGTAGAAAGATAACTCAGATGTGCACAAGAAATTAGACAAGCTTACCTTGAAGAACACCAATATCACTAGTCATTTGACCTAACTGTCTAACACGGTCAATGACATACAAGCCAAGAATAGGGGTAGCATTCCTTCCAACACAGTGATCAATCCTAAAGCTCTTAATGCGATATTCTTAAGAAGTGGTAGAAAGGTCCACTTTGAGGATGAAAAGGTAGACAAAGATGCATCGAAGCAAGAAATAGAGAGTTCTTCACTCACTCCTATGAGGTTGGGCAAATATGAAAGTTCCAAGAAGGAGGAACTTCTTGGGGGGAAGAGATCCCAAGAAAATAAAGACACACAAGAAAAGAAAAATACTATGGAAGGATCAAAATGTGAGGACAAACAGAGGAAAGACAAATCAGAAACAAGCACTCATAGAGTCGTGAGCAATGAGGGTAAGGAGGTAAATCTCAATGAACTCCCTTTTTCTCATTCTTACTTGAAAAGTATGAAAATTGCTAATGAAAAATAAGATAATAAGTTGTTTGAAACTTTCAAAAAAGTTGAAGTGAATATACCCTTGCTTAAACTGATTAAAAAGGTCCCTAAGTATGCTAAACTTTTAAAAGAGTTGAGCACACATAAGAGGAAGTTTAAACCTAATGAAAGAGTCTAGTTGCCCTCTAGTGTGTCTGCTTTGTTTAAACCATAACTCCTAATTAAATGTCATGACCCTGGTTCCTTTACTATACCTTGTACTGTAGGTAGGACAACTATTCCTAAGGCTTTACTTGATTTAGGTGCAGCCATTAATGTTATGCCCAAGTCAATGTATGAGTTCTTACAAATCAAAAGTCTTAAACCTACCACTATGAGGCTCTAGTTAGTTGATAGGACCATGAGGTACCCACATAGCTTCTTAGAGGATATCCTAGTGAAAGTCAAAGACTTAGTTATCCTGCCGATTTGTATGTTTTGGATATGCCTAATGAACAAGATGAGGATAGGACCTTAATTTTAGGTAGACCCTTTTTAAGAACTGCTAATACTAACATTGACATGCAAAAGGGGTCTATCACCACGTTTGTTGAGGATAAATTTACTTATTTCAATATGTATGAACAAATGAAACAACCACATGAAGGTTATTCTATATGTGATGTTAATTTTGTTGATGGGTTGTTTATTGATGTGCTTTATAATGTTAATAAAATACATGTTTCATCCCCTGCTTCTGATTTTGTTTCCCCCTCCCTTTTTAATGGTAGTGATGCGGGTTGTGTAACATCCTGAATTTTGTAACCCTAATAGCCCTAAAAGTACAGGTAAAAAATGAAGTAGCCCGTAATGGAGAATTGATGTGAGAAGAATGTTAAGGATAATGAGAAAGTCCCAAAAATATCTGGCTGGTGTAAATTGGACACCGGTAGATAGGGGAAAATTATCTGATAAGATTGGATAATGGAAATTTCAATATTTCCAGAAGGGCTGTAAAAAGGAAACTAAATAGCAAACAATGATACTTGAGGTCTAAAAGAATTATGAGAATTTTTCTGGAATTTTTCGGGACAGTCAAAAATACCGGATATTTGGACTGAAATAATTAGGGGTATTTTACGGATTTACAGTCAAAAATACCGGATAATGGATTTTACGGTAGAATTCTTATTGGTAGAAAGCCCGATTTCTCAGGAATGGGATTTCTAAGCAACTGAGAGTTCAGAAAATTCTCAGGTAAATCATGGATCACCCTTGTAATAAGGAGAAAATTACGGGGATCTGATATATGATTTTTGAGACAGTGGATTTTATCGGGTTACCGATAAATTAAACGGACAATCATTCAGGAATAAGTGAATTGTCCGGAAGCCTGGGGTACGAAAATATTTAATAAAACCCCAAAAGTGATTTTTATGAAGAAAATGGATTTATGAAATAATTAGGGAAAACTTAGGTAAAAATAAAATGTTGACCAAAGGAGTTGACTTTTATTTTGTAACCTAATTATAAGTTAATCCCTAATTAATTTAATAAGGTTTGTGCCACAAGTGTTGGAGAATTTAAGTGGTCAAAAATAGATTATATTGACTTTAAAAAAAAGTCAAAGAGGATTAAGAAAATTGGTCAAGGTAATTAAAGGAATTAACCTTGATTAATTAAGGCCAAAATATGTCATTATGTGATAAAATCATGTGACATAAATTATGCCTAATAATTATTACGAAAATTGGCATAAATATATGATTAATTAATGCCCAAGAAAAGATGATGAATTATGGTCCAATTATGGTTAAGGAAATAGTTATGATTTGGTTAGATTATAACCAAATAATTAAGTTAGATTTGGTTAGTTTGTAACCAAGGAAATTAAGCCTTTGTGTCTCTTTGTGTGTCAAGCAATTAAGTCAACAAAAGAGGCAAGAAAGAGAGGTGCATGGCGTCATTTTTAGTGGCTTGAAGAGCAAGATTGTCTTGAGAAAATATCAAGAGAAAGGAAAGGAAGGGAAGTATGAAATGTGTTTTCATTTGCCACCATGTAATAAAATCAACATGTGACCATATTAAGAGGCTATTATAGCACTAAGATAAGAATGAGTTGTGGTTAAATTAGAACCATGAAAGATGACTTGTCTTGAGTGGAAACAAAGCTTGAAACGTGGCTTGATGTGAGCCAAGTTCAAGATCAAGACAAAATGAAAGGCTAGGATGTAATCTTGCACCAAGGACCTTTATGCAAATAACCAACAGTTCAACCCTAATTTTTGTCTATAAATAGACACCAAGGAGGAGCATTCACGGCACAAGAGAAAAGAGAAGAGAAACTATGGAAAAATTTTCCAAGAGGGAGAAAGAAGAGAGAACCAAGAGGAAAAGCTAGGACAAAGTTCAAGTAAGTGTTCTCTTCTTCCCTAGTTCATTTGTTCTTAGTTTCTCCTCATCTTTGGGTGAATTTTGGATGGATAAAACCTAGGGGAGGTGCTGTCCAAAATTCCTAAAAATGATGAAAGTTAGTTCAAAAGGTTTAAGGTTAAGATTAAAGCTTGTTTAAGGGCTTGAATCAAGAGATTTCAAAGAGCTTTTCATGAAAAATCCTTCCCTTTCACTTTGAGCTATGTCACGGCCTAAGTAGGGTTTACAAAGGAAAATGTTTTGATTTTAATTGATGCTTCCAATGAGTTTAGAAAATGGTGTTGTGTATAAATACACCAAGAAAGCAAAGTTGGAAGCATGAATTTTTAAAAGGATTTTGGAACCCTAAGTCCCTACATGTCACGGCCTAGAGAAATTTTAAGGAGGGAATGGAATTTCATAAAACCAATTCCATATTTGGATTCTACATGAAAAATCATGTAGGATTAGCCCTTAAAAGTTTCAAGAATTAAGTTAAGAAAGTTAGGCCAAAATTCAAGATAAAAGGGTTTTGAGCTAGAGTTAAATTATGGGGTTTATGTAATGATCTAAGTGGCATTGTTGGTTGTTAAATAGGCTTTATACAACCTCAAAGAAGGGCCACGGTTTGGAAGAGGAAAAAGAGCCAAGTAAAGGTAGTTTTACATCCTATTTATAAGTGTTACATACATGTTCATTTTATGCTATGTATGCTTTATTTTATGCCATGATGCCTCCATGATTTTTATGTTATGATATTGATACATGGAGATGATATGCTATGTCATGATATGATAATGTTATGTGTTTAAATTCCATGGCAAGTCACATATTTATGTGTATGTTTGCATATAGCTAAATGACATGTTAAGTTGTAACCATAATTGTGATGTATTACTACTAAGATTCCCAAGAATCTTACCCCCCATATTTAACAAAACCCTAGGGCCTTCACTAGCCAAGAGCAAGGGCAAAGAGGTGGCCAAGAAGAAAAGGTAAAGTATCTTGAAGAAGTTGGAAATTCAAGAAGACATAGAAAAACCCTATTTGCAAAGTTATGTAATTAAAGTATGTTTTAGGGTTTATGTCTTCATGCATGGTAGAAAAGCATGCTAGATGTTATTATGAAGTTATTTGCATGCTTATATGATGGTATGATAGCTCTAGGTCCAAAGAGAGACTTTATCCTTCCAAGTCCACATACGAGTCAAAGTCCACATACGAGTGAGTTAGGACCTAGGATTCGGTGAGCAGATAGCTTGTATTTTTATCTGCAATATGAGATTTGAATCACCGAAATCCGATAACTACGCAAAAAGTTATGCCTTTCCAAAGTTGGGCTAAAATAAAGTGGAAAATGGAAAATTGACCAAATGAACAGTAACTTTTCAAAACGAAACTGGTATTGATTTTCAAGGAAATAAATTCCCAAAGTATTTTTCCTCAAAAGGATATGGAATAAGCTTTCCGTAGAATTTGGAAGCACTCAGTTTCGAGTTCTGTAGCTCGAGATATGAATTTTTAAAGTTTGGTCACTTTTTAAGCAAAAGTGAATAGTAACCCGAGAAAGGGTTAAAATTTTCTATGTTTTCCAAACTTTGTGACCATCCAAAATGCTTCCAAAGACTTCCACTGAGCCTATTACGTATGTTAAAAGTAAGGTGTTACAGGTTGTTCTACTGTCCATCAGTTAGATTACACCCTTCCTACTCCATCAGATTCTACTATTGCTAATGATACACTTGGGAAGTCTTCTACTAAACCCCTTAAGCCTGAGAGAGGCCTTGTTTCTAATGTTAATGTAGGTATTAGTAGAGCTTCGAGGACTTTGAAGAAGAAGAAGTGCTTCAACTATTTCAAGGAGCAGCGTGCTCTGAGTGTTGTGCATGGACCAGTTGTAATTCCAGTTTTCTTTCACCCTGTCGTCTCTACACCCTTAACTGAGACAGCTAATCATAAAACAGTAGTGGGTGCTATGAATAGCAAGAAAGGGGATCCTAAGGAAAAGAAGATCAAGATAACATCCACTACTCTCCCCCTCTCTATTGGCAACTACAAGATAGTTGATCTGGCACCTGAGGAGCCTCGTCTATCAACCCATGAGGAGGCTATTTAGATTAAAGCTGATGCTAAAGTGTAGGGTCTACTATCTACCAATCACACACCAGAGTCAGGAAAACAAGCCAAACTGATTGGACCCTTTGAAGTTCTATCCATATGCTAGCGTGGGAAGATTGTTATGAAGGACACTCTAGGCTAGTTCTTTCAAGTCAAAAATGAATGCCTGTAGTTCTTCAAGGAGAGCTATCAGCCCCCGTAACACCTTAGGTTGTTTCTTTCCTTTACATATCTCATTTACATATTTCCTAATTTTTTTTAGATAAGTGTGGGAGAGGGAACCAACCAATAGGAAAAGTAGTTTAGCTTAATTTAGGTTGTAGTTTTTCAATTCAATAATTTTCTTCCCTTGCTGTTCTTGTCCTCTCTTACAATGAGTGGTTAGTTTTCTGTGTTCTTATTTGTGATTGTTGTTGTTCTTTTCCCTTTTCCTTTGACAGTGGGGACACTGTCAAGTCTAAGTGTGGGGAGGAATTCATTTTGTTGTTTCCCAGTGTTGCATCCTTTCTGTGGTTGTTTCAGAATTTTTGGCAAAATTTTTTAAAAATTCAATCTTTCATCACTATTCTTTGGCTTTGAATTGATTGGGGATGGTGAATTGCTGCGAATTGGATCATTTTTGTCTGTTTTGATGTTTGCTGAAAGGGTTCTTACTTATTAAATGTTGGCTAAGCTTTGAAAAACTTTCGTTGGTAGTTTCTGTGACCTTAGGTTGCGACCTCACTGCTTCAGGTCACAACTTGAGGTGTGGCTTTGGCAAGGGAGGGCTCTCTGTGATTTCAGGTCGCTACCTCACTTATTTTAAGTCGCAACCTCAACCCCCCTTTCCTGACTTGGTGCTTTTGTATACTCAGGTCACGACCTCAACCCCCCTTTCTTGCCTTGGTGCTTCTGTGTACTCATGTCGCGACCTCACTAATTTCAGGTTACAACTCGGCCTCAATTGCTGTGCACCACTTTCCTTCTCTTTGCTTTTTGCAATACTATGTAGGAAGAACCTTTTTAAACTACCTTTGCATCTTTTTCAAGCAAGCCATTGTGCTGTTAATCTATCCTCATTGCGTCAAACAGTTTTTCTTGAAAACCATGTCCATCCTTAGACTTTTAAGAACACTAGATTTAAAAATGATTTCTCTAAAGACTTTATAGTCACTTTTGAGATTCAAGTATGTTCTTAAGTGACTATTTTGATCTTTCTAATCCTCATCTTATGGGTTGCTTTTGTGATAAGTGTGTTAATGCCTTGTGACCACTGCATATTGATTGAAACTTCTTGTATGAGCATTTGAGACATGAAACCCTTGTTGGAAAGATTTTCTTGAGCCTTAATTCCTATTTTAAGTGATTATTCATGTGGTTTACATTCTCTAGAACTTGTTTTAGCTCTTGGTCGAAATTACGTGTGCATTTATGATTTTGAATATGATAAAGGCATTCTTTTCTACACCTTCCTATCCAAACACAACCCACAACATCTATCTGTTGCTTAACCCTTTTGATCCTGCACTTCCTTCTTCTCGTCCATCATTTTGGGTGCTTGAACTGTGACATTGATTGAGTTGATTTCATCTTGACAAATACGACTTTCTAATCGTCATGAACTTTTATTGGGAATTTTAATTTTTCTTGTGAAAAAAAAGAGAAGAAAAAGAGAAGAAGAAGGAAGAAAAGTTCTAAAAAAAAAAAGCAAAAAGAACAAAAAGATTAAAGAAATACTTTTCATACACATAAATTACAGCAACAAAATATAGTTGAATAAAGTATCCCCTTAGTGGTAGAAGGTTAGGATCTAAACTTCCTTGTTTAAGATTGGATGATATTGACTCACCTTTGTTTGATTATTGACACTTGATTTCATTTCCATCTAGCCTTTCCATTACTATAGCCTTAAAAGTCCTCTTGATTCTTTACATGAATGCTGAGTAGTAGTGGAGATTTTAGAGCTATTACAAGCTTATGGTAGAATGTTTATTGCTTGGATGTTTAAGAGAAAAGAACCCCGATGAGGAGAGATGAGCGAATCAAACACTTATACCCTTTGAGCAAATCTCTATTGTTCATGCATTTAGAGTCAATTACACTTTGTATCTGATTACTTGGCATTATTTATGTTATCATTCTTGCCTCCCCAAAAGATGTTGATTGATTAGTTCTTGAGATCATTTTTAAACATGCTAGTTTCCTTAATTGTAGCTATACTTTCTTTGGAATGATTCAAGTCTTTGTTCAGGAGTGCAAAGGTTCAAGTGTGGGGGAGTGATGGAACCCAATCTTTATATGATTTTCTCAATTGTTTTCTAATGTTTTGCAATACTTTTACCCTCATTGTGCATGCATTTATATCCATTTGATTACATTACGTCATACATTGCATTTTCCTGTTTAAGTGGTAAAAAGTGGTCATTTTTCTCTCCTTAATTGTAATTACCTTGATTTGAAATCAGTTAGTTTTTATAAAGTTCTTTGTCATGATTTTCAAGTAATTAGAGAAGGATCCAAGACCCAAGATGGAGCATAGATGGAGCCACAAGTTACAAGGACTAAAACACAAGAGCTTGGAGTATTTTAACTCCCTAGGTCGCGACATGGAATTTTGAGGTCACGACCTGGATGCTCTTTTAATGAAACTACATGTTTTGGACCTAAGTCAAGATGAAAGCTCTCTGTCTCTACAGGTCATGACATGAAATTTCTGAGGTCGCGACCTGGGCCCCCTAAGTCACAGCTTGACACTCTTGAGGTCGTGACCTAAGTGTGTTAAGTAAAGCTGTGCATTTTGGAATAGGTTTCTGAGCTTCTATACCTAGGGGGTAGCCACCACAAAAAAGAGTCTCCATTTTGCAGATTTGCAAGGATAGCAGCCTCCTCTATTCTCTCTTGAGCCTCCATTGATCCTATACCCAAAATCTCTTTTTTCCTTCATCTCTTCATCATTTTCTACATTTCTAAGACGATTAAACCACTTCAACCGCATTCTTCTCTCTTCAGCGATTGTAATCGGTTTGAAGACATGAGAGGCTAAACCCTCAGCCTCCTGGTGATAGAGGATGAAGCTTGAGCTCAAGGATCTAATAGGGGAGTTATCGACCTAAACTTGTATTGATTCTGTGTTAGAGATTTCTAGATTTAGGGATTTCTGCATCTGTTTTAGACTTGATTTATGATAGTAAATCTTAAGTTTAGACTATTGAATGTACTTGGATTGGATCATTTATATATATCAGTTTTGAATCCTTGTGTTCATTTGATTATCAGGGATCATTAGTGATTACTCTGTGTGCTTAGTCTTCAATGATTGTTGATTGACTTTCTAAGGACATTTACATAATCTGTTCATCTATACTCTAAGTGGATTCTAATAATGTTTTTAAGAGATGTTAATTAACTTTGATTAAAGTGAGTTTTCATTAATTAAGACATTGGACCCAAGTGATTACTTAGGGTTTTTTGTAGACTTAGAGATTTTTTAAAACTCCTAAATCATTTTAAAGAGTAGTGATAGCTGATTTTCCATCATTGAGAGACTGTTTTATCATAATTCCCTTTTAATCCAAAACATCTCTTTATTCAATTAAAATACCAAAAACATTTAATCCTCTGCACTTTTCAATTATTGCACCACCTTAAACAGTTGAACCCCCTTTTTTCTTTACCCAAATCATCATGTTTTTTATTACTAATTTAGACTAAGTTGTTTTCCAACAAAGCGCTCCTTGAGAAGAAAGATTGGTTGCACCCTATACTACATTATCTGGTGCAATCACAAATTTTGATGACTTGGAAGGCGACATTCCAATCCGATCAATGTACTAGGAGGAAAAGATGTTTTTGAATTTTATGTGATGTGTTGTCTTTCTACCTTATTTTTTGTATTTTCAAATCTACTATTTGAGTCTTGTTTTTAGGTTGCATTATAGACAATACAAGGTTTAAGTGTGGGGGAGAGTTTAGTACTTTTTCTTGTTTTGTATGTATTTTGTGTGTCCTTTTGTAAGTAAAAAGGCTCAATTTAGGTCATTTTGGGCTCATTTTTTTCAAAATTTTCTTCACTTTTGGATTGGATTAGCCACGTTTTGTATCTCAATTACGTTTTGGTTGATTGTGATTCCTTACTTGTTAAAATGAAGTGTGAATGCCTTATGCATTAAGTTCTAGTTGTGGTGCATAGACTAGGTTTAATGAATGTGATAGGAAGAAAAGCCTAGTTGGAAAGATTTGAGCCTATTGTTCATTTCATTATATGTGACATATCCACTTGGTCCATTGCTCTCTAAAACTTGTATTCGTTCTTGCTTAAGGTTGCATTTGTATTGACATGATAGAGATGATATAGGCATTCATTTAAAAAGCTAGTTTGACCAAAAAGCCAACCTTAAAACATTAATACTTTGTTAGTCCTTTGAGCCTATCATTTTCATTTATTCATCCTTTCATTAGGAATGAACTCATTTGTGTTGCATGTCAATCTTTTCTTGAGTAGAATGACACTTCATACCATTAAAATGTAAGAATTTGACCTTTCTGTGTAGCTTTACCGCGTCATAAATTGCTAAGCTTTTCCAACAGCTAGAAGCTCTTCAGTCTAACAGATAACTGAAATACTCTAACAATAAATGGCATGAAGAGCATTAATTAATGTATTGAATTCATGAGCCACCATCTGTTGAAATTTTTTGTTGCATTCAATACTCTATTTTCTGTACTGAACTTCAGTGTTTAGAATATATACGCTATGAGAGAATCTAAAATTTCTTTTTACTCAAATTTATGAGTTACTCAAGTGTGTGGACTCTTGAAGAGTTGTACCCTTATGAGTAGTAAGGGGGAATGATTGAGAGTGACTCAATTGTTGTATTGAGGCACCAAAAGCCTATTGAATCTTGGGGAATTAGTAGAAAACTCAAAGGCGCTCTGAGGACTGAGTGTAGGTCAAGTGGTTAAGACTAAACCAATATAAACTCCTATGCCATTCTTCTTTTGTTCATCCTCGATGAAATCTCTCCAAACTTGTCTCTATTGATTTATTTGATTATTCATTTTATTAAGTTAAATTTTTATACTTCACCTAATTCACCCTTTTCTTGAGTGAAACTCCAACTAACACCATATACAATGAATAACCTCTCAAATTAATTGCTATTTGAGCCTTCCTATCTTGCAATTGTATGTGGATCAATTTATATTAGTCTCTCGCATATTCCAAGAATCATCTTAGAAGAATCTTCTACAAAACCATGTCATTTTGTTAATACTCTTTTCCTAACTATATATACTTGAATGTAGTTCAACACCATACTCTCTATACAAGTCCTTTTTAATTTCATTAGGACTCTTGTCAATATTATGCCTCAAGTCATTAATCACAATTAAAGAAACAAAATTTAACCTTGTTGGGTGAGAAACAATCAAATCATCTTGTGCGTGATGAAGTTGTTTACATGTTCTTATATTAGGAATTTAGTATCTTGATGTGCAACCATATACCACTGACAACTATTAACCTTGTATTTCACAATGATTTTTTGTTGATTATTCTTGATAAATCCATACGAAAACTTATACGATATGCTATACTTGTATAATGTTTATTGGAGGGTGGCAGCAATTGGAAATATTTTTCTTCTCTAATAATCAAATCCTTTCATTTGTAGAATTCATTTAAGGTCTAAGTATTAGGATCATTTCAATAGCACATGAAATTGATGCTTTACTACTACAAATTATGCTATTTTCATCTATTTTGGAAGCCTATTTTTGTTTGTTTAAAGGGAAACGTTAACTGAAGAGACGTATATAATAGTTATACATTTGTCTATTATATAACAAGTATGAGGAAGACTATATTCATTTGGTCCAAAATAGACGAATATGGAAGCCTATATTCGTCTTTTTTGGAGGGACCAGAAGAATATGATACTGCATAGTCATCTATATTTCGTAAAATAGTTAAATATGGGCTTCCGTATTCTTCTATTTTGGTGTGACCAGATGAATATGTTGTTGCATAGTCATCTGGTTTCTCTTAACAAACATAAATATTGATCTTTGTTTTAAAAAAGTAGTTGAATATTTTGTATAATTCAACCTGCAATTTAACAGTCATATTCTTCCAAATACTCTTCTCACTTACAATCCTCTCATTCTTCTTAAAGACAACATCTATTGTCTCCACCTTTCCATAAAATTCTTCTTTGGTTAAAGGCTTCAGAGACATTTTATGCTTTGGCGAGCCTTTAAAAACATTTTTTAATTTACAATATGGGTGGAACCAATCAAGAACCTCCTATGGCCAAGGTAAATTGTCTTAATTCCATTTTGATAAAACATAAGCAATTCTGAATGATTTAATTTTAAAGACCAATATCAACAATATTTTAAGTCAATTCACCTTAATTCCAAGAAAATTAAAGCAATTCAAAACTAATTATAGAAATTTTATCTAGTTAAGCTCAATTCAAACAAAACTAAAGCAATTCAAAACTAAGTTAAGCTATCCAACACAATTAAGTCTAACAATTTTAGCAATTTGTAATATGTAAAAACATATGTACCAAAGTTTTCATCTTCATAATATCAAATACAATTTCAAGTTTACTTTTAAACCATACCTTACTCATTTTAGAAAAATAATTTGACAGAGTTTTCTTATAGAAGTAACACATCTAACCAATTCAATAATAAAGTAACAAATCCAATAAATGACTTACAATATTAATTAGAAAGATTGTAATATTCAACTCAAGCTTTCTACCTACAAAGTAATAAAAACAAAATTACGCGCGCACGCGCGCACACACACACACACATATATGTTCAAATAACATATAAAGCTTTCTAAAATTCAATATAGTGATTAAATATTCAAAATACTTAACTAACTGTCATATTCCAATCAAATTGCTCTCAAACAATTTTACAAATACCTTATTGGTTTAAATCATTTTAATTCCTATCTAAGTGCAAACATTTTAATCATCAAAATGTAACACAATCAATCTTCAATAATTTTTAAATGCAATTCTTGACAACAATCAATTACTTGCATTCATTCCTCTCAACACACACAAACTCATAATATAAAACCCATATGCACCCACTCGCCTCTTAAGGTGAATAAAAATAGCGATATCCATGGAAGAATCAAGTAGCTCACAAGCTTAAGAGGTTGCTATTCACGGGTTCAAGGCGAGTAGGTCCTTGGCTCAAGGTGCTGCTGGTCGCAAGTAAAGAATAGGGAAGAGAGGGAGATGAAGAACAGGGAAGAGGTGAGCTATTGGAGATGAAGAAGTTGAACTCACACTATAGACAATAGAGAGAGAGAAGGAAGAATGCCACACACATGAAAAAAAAGGAGAAGAGAGGAGAAGGCGAACAAGTTAGGATGTTTAGATTCTATGTATACGCATGCTGTGAAATTTGAACAACAAACAAAGCTGTTGATATGTTCCTAAAGAACCAAACAAGTATAGGCCGCTCATACTTGTAAACCCTAAAAGCTGATGTTGGAAATTGTGCCCTAGGGGCCAATCATTATGTTTTGAACATTGTTAATTTATGAGTTTATTAATTACGTTATCATATTATTTGCATGTTTACTGTGATAACTATCCTTGGATAACTCATGGTTTATCCTAAATGTCCCTGGTCGGTCATCTATGTAGGAGCAAAGATGAAATAAGACCAGTATGACTTTAAAGATATATAGAGATATAAATTAAAGTCATAGGCACATGTAAGAGTACAAGGTGTTGGACCGACCCGCTATGAGAGAGCTGCATGGGTTAAGTCATAAGCTTCTCTCATATACAAACCATGTCACTGTGCCCTTTGACCTGAGATCATCATGGATTCATACATGAGAAACGCTTAGCTTTGACCTAGTCAAAAGTCACTTTTGACCAAGTGATCATAAAGACTATGTTCAGGCTTAGTGGTTTTTCATGCGTAGGAATGTGAATGGTCAAGATGGAATTTGTCCCTCACATTCGTAGAGAGACATTACTGGGCCCCTCGATGAGTGAGTCTGAGAAATGTATGGCCATACTATAATGGAAAGGTAGTTCCATTTCTATACTCAGACTACTCAGGGATCGAGAAAGTAACGGTCATGGATAGGAGGATGACGTTCTCCATGCCTCATCCATGACCAAAATGTCGTGAGACAAAAGGGACGTGATATGGTTGTATGAAAGGTTGCATCGTTCAATGATCCTCATATAATTTGGGTAGTCGTGATGTCTTGCTAGAGACCGCTTACGACTTGTGGGTCATTATAGTTAATGGCCCACTGCCAACTTCATATGGGCCTACAGGGTCGCACACAAAATAGCCCGACACGAGTTATGATGTCCAGATTCATTGAATCTAAGATATATCCAGATTCAATGAATAATATAGGGTGGACGTGTATATATATATATATAAATTCGTGTATATATATATATAAATATAAAAGATATTAATTGTTAGATTTAATTTATAAGGATAAATTAAATATAAATTAATTTCGTCATCTCTTTGTTAAATAAATAGGAGAATTAAATCTGTGAGACGGATTTAATTTAAACCATATTTATTTAATTGTTCTCTTATCTGATTAGGCAATATTTGATATTGTATTAATTCGGAATTAATTTAGAGTTAATTTCGAAATTAAATATTATTAATTAAACCTATATAGCATCCTATATATTGGTATGAGGAGCTAGGGTTTAAGCAAGAGAGAACCAACAGATAAGAGACGGCCTAAGAGAGGAGAGAGGGGGGATTCCTAAAACCCTAGACGGACATAGGCGCTAGCACGCCGTTCGAGGTTGAGGGCTACTCGTGTGGATACTGGTAGAGGAAGCCGACCGGAGTTGTCGACTTCGAACGACAAAGGAGGCGAGCAGAAGCATCCTGAACGGCCGAATCATCGAGTCACCAGGGAATCGAACGCCTAAAGGTAATGCTTCTTACTACCTGACTTAAACGCGATCGGTAGATCCGGAAAGGGATTGAAAGTTTTAAAATTTCGAGTTGTTTTTCCGCTGCGCGTCGTCTTTCAATTCCCTTCAGCTAAGACCATAAAGATGAGTATGGGCTCCTTACTCATCTGTTTCGTCTTAACAAACAAAAGTTGATGCCCTTTTTCTTCTGTTCTTTAAACAAACAAAAATAGATGACAAAAATAACTCTTTTTGTGGTAGTGGTGGCTCTCCAATGTCATTAAATAGGATAGGTGGAGACATAGATAATCCATTTACATCTCCAAAAAGATGATCAACCCTGCAGTAAATGATAAGTTAAGGTGCATATGTTGAAACTTAGCAACATGTCATTAACAACTTACATAGAAAGAAATGACACTAGAAAACATTAATTTGAACTAAATATACACATCTTGCTTCTCTATTCCATCATCTCTTGTTGCTTTTGTATGGTTATTATTTCTATTCTCTTGCTACATACACATGACTACTTTCATTATTAAAACTTTATTAAATGATCTACCCTATCATCATCTACCAACCCTACAAATGTATTCTTTTTTATCAAACTAAATAAGAATTTCAAAACAAAGGAGTTACTCTCTTTTCCAAGAAAAGATGACATGATTTCTTTCAACTCCTCATAACTTACACTTTCTTTTATACTTTTGTTCTTATACTACCCCTCACATATCACATATCATCTTCTCCATCATTTATAAACTTACTTCATATATGAAAAATACCAAATAGATGCTTTCTGTATGTTCTTGACATCTTTAATGTAAACATACATCACAAAATTATCATTAACAAGTGAAGCAGCAATATTGACAACTATTGTAGCCTATATTAACAACTATTGCGGCCTACATTGGCAACATAATATCTCATTTTGTAGTAAGCAACATTCATCTTTTTCATCCATTCAGACTTAACCATGCTCAAACAAAGCAAACCCTACCACCAACCCACCCATAATATACCCAAAAATAAAGCACTGATCATCATCATACCCACCCACAGTAAAACATCAACTTAAATCATCAACATATACTAAATAAAAAAATAAGCTTTGTATTGCTTAACTCATTCATATTATACCAAAACAAAAGCTTTCAACAGCTAAAGGGTAGACAACAGGCTTTGGGGGCTCTCTGATCGGTTGTTTGGAAGTATCAAAAGAGTTGAATAAGGGTACCATGATTTCTATGCTGCAAAAGGGATGGAACTTAAAGGGTGAGATGGAAGTGCTAGATACTGAAAAGAACATTTTTATCTTTCAATTTTCTGAGCGTGATGACTACCTGAAGGTCCTTTGGGGCCGTCTATGGGCTGTACAGTCACATCTTTTGAATATTCAACTTTGGGATGATGAAATGCTACATCAAGAGGTAGATTTTGATCTTTTCCCATTCTAGATTCAATTCCATAGGTTGCCTTTTGTCTATATGAATACTGAAAATGCCATTCATTTAGGCTCCTTTGTTGGTGAAGTGGTTATGGTTGGAAATCCAATAAAAGATGGTAAAATTGTTTGTAACTTTTTAAGAGCTAGAGTTCTTGTTAGTATAAAAAAAACCATCAGTTACTGGCTGTTGGGTTCCTTGTATAAGGAAGGAAGATGTCTGGTCTAAGATCAAATATGAAGGGTTGAACACTCTCTGCTACAACTGCGGTATTCTAGGTCATGAGCAACAGGTTTGCCTTGTTTCAAGGGATACTATGATAAAATGGATTCTGAGTCTGGTAGCTGGATGAAGGCGGCGCCACCTCGGTTCATAGAAGAGCTAATTGTGAATATTGACGAGCATTGGTGTGAAGCTGAGGTGAGACAAGGGAGGAAGACGCGTAGAGCTCTCCCTGCTAGAGGGTGCGTGACTGACAAGTGTGCTTAGAATGAGAGGTGTAACACGTATCAACGTGGGAATAATGGCCTTGACAGAGTACTGATTCCCTCAAAGAAGTCAATAAAGCCATGTGGAAATGATTCTCTGTTTTTTTGGAAAAAAAAACAAAAGAAAATTCAAAAGACCCTTTGGATCAGACTGTGAAAGCCCAAAGGCCTCTCGTAATTGGGTTTCCCATAAAACACTTTTGTAAGATAAGCCCATGAAACAAAAACAAAGCTAAACCTTCAGCTAGCCCAAGTTAAGCTATGAGTACCATGAAGGAGGTAGGGGGTCGTTTGGGTAAAGTGGTCTCTCTTGATGTTGATGCACAAGTAAACTCAAAAGCCATTATTCCTTTTATTCCAAAGTCTTCTTTGTCATCTGTTGTAGGGAGACTGGGTAATGTTAAATAAAGTGTTCCCTGTTACATGTGGACTCTCCAAGAAGTGAGAAACGATGTCGAATAGTTATAGAGGAAGCTCTGAACAAAAGAATTGAGTTGATCCAGAAGGGTATAGCTTTAAAGAAGAGGAATGTTTGATGAACTAAACAGCACTTATGACGTAAGTTATCTTTTTCCTCCAACTTGATATCTTTTGAATCTGTTACTATATTGCGTAGAAATATGGAGACTCAGAGTTTGTTTATTGTTGATTCTGCTGAGGGCATGAGTGGATGGCTTGAAACAGCCCTCATGGCTCTATGAGGACCATATCGTGGAATTGTCAAGGTATTGGGGTAGCCCTGACAACTAAGAACCTCAAGGAGGTTTGTAAAAGGAATAAACCCTACTTGGTTTTCTTAATGGAGACCAAACAAAAGGAGAAGGTTGTTAGAAAATAAAGGGAAGATGCGGTTTTGAGGAGGGTTGGTGATTGAACCCAATTGTTCTATGTTATTTCATATCATTTTAAGGGTATTTATCATAGATTTTGGCTCCTTTTGATGATAATTGTGCTTAATTTAGATTAAGAGTCCTTACTTTGAGTTAGTGTCTTTTTTAGGGTAAAATTGTCATAATTAGTCATTAATTGTATTCAATTGATTTCTAGGACAATTGATGCTTCAAATTGTTGCTTTTCATTGTAGGACACTTGAGAATTAGAGCCAAGATTGAAAACCAAAGCATTACACAACATAAGAGTTTCCAAGAAAATGTTGTGTTGTGGCAAAAAGTCTAAAAATGTGCATCAGTGGCTATTTTGGAATAGTTCGTTGTGGCAAACTCTCAACATTTCACTAAAATTCTTCTCTGGAATAGTTCACCGCGGCCAACTTTTGAGTTCACTGCGGCAAACTCTCGTATCAGTAACGTCAGATTCTGACCCAAAACGCAAAAATAGACCCTATACTCATATGATCTGACCCAGATGGACCCCTAAAACCCTTAGAAACCCTATTTTCATTCAATAACTCCATTCTATCATCTTCAACACCTCTATTCTCTAATCTTCTTGCCTCTCCATCTCCATTTTCTTCCCCTTCCATTTCCTGCACTCTTTCTTCATCCCACCTCATTTCCTTCATCTCTTGACTGCTATGGCTGAAGATTTAACTCTGGTTAGAGCTGATTCCAAGGCTATGGAGGGCTAGGGTTTATTAACTCTTGAAGATGGTGGAGTAGCATGAGTTTCCAAGCTTCAAAGGGGAGTTTCAGTTTCAATCTTTAGTTTCTACCTATGTATTTATGATTTCCTAGGTCTAGGATTTGTAAATTCTTAGTGAGACACTTTGGTTGATTCTGTAATCATTGGTTAATGATTTACATTTGTAGTTTGGATTGGTTGATGTTGAATTTTGTGCTTAAATATATGTGGTCACATATATGCTTCTCTATAACTCTCATGATTCTCTCCTATCTTGCATGGTCATGTTTTGATACTGAGTTGATTGTAGGATACATTAAGCCAATTGCATGATCATTCTCAAATTACACATTAGGGAAGCTTAACAATGTTTTCATTAATGAAGTTCATTGATTTAAATATTAGACTCAATGAGTTATTGAGGTTGTTATTAAGAAAACCTAATGGATTTGTGAAACTCCCAAGATCTTAAGTGAACTATGATTGTCATCAAAACCATTTTCAAGAGATTTCCTATCATTCATTTCCATTCCATTATTATTATCTTAAAACACCAAAAAATATAGCATCTTAGGTTTGTTTTCACTGCATTTAGTTTAGGCACCATTCATTTAAATCTTAAAAACCAAACCCCCTTTCATTACATTGCATGGCATTTAGTCTAGCTTAGGTAATTAATAAAGGCTCCCAAAAGTGAAACGATCCAAGTTTGCACTATACTGCTTAACCTGGATTTATTTTTGATTGAGAACCCCAAGGCAATCGACAAAAAGGCTCTCGTCAGTTGGATTGAAGATCCAGAAGGTCTGAGTGGAGGGTTAGCTTTGTGGTGGGACTCTAGTCTAATTGTGGAAATTCTACACTCCTCAAAACATATTATTCATACTACTATCCACTCTAATAGCGTTTTTGTTCCTACTCATGCCACTTCATACATATATAGCCCACTGATTTACTCTCAGAACCTATTCTAAACCTTGGAGGTTAAATCAAAACTTTTATCCAAGGATTGCAGTATAGGGTGCAACCTCGGGTCATCTCACTTAAAAGGAGCGTTTGCGAAATGGACTTAAATTAGCTGAAATGTCATGTAATACAAACTTGAATATAAACAGGGGGTTTTGGTTTTTTTGGAAATCATTGAGTGAATTGATTGAAGGGTAAACAAAATATGTGTATATATTTTTTGGATTTTAGGGAATAAGTGATACATGTAGGTAGACAATAACCAAATGATGATGAAGTTCCTCTTGAAAGTCTGCTCAGGCTGTCATAGTTCAAAATCAATTAATATGGGAGTAGAAATCACTAAGTTTCGAATTGATAAACCTCAAAGTACTCTTTGAGTCCAGAATTTTGATAAATGAACTCCATTTCTTAAGATCCTGTTAAGTGCTCTTAGTGTGTATAGAAAAATTGATTAATGCAATAGGTCAAATGTAATCAAAATCGTCTTAATATCAAAACACAACCATGCAAGAGTAAAGAGAATCAAAAGATTACAACTGACATATATGAGACTTCACATATTTAAGCTCAAAGTTCAATAATAATCAATTCACAACACATATGAAAATCCAAGCTGATTACAACTATAATCAAGTAGTTCAACTACAAAATACAAATCCTAAACCTAGAAACTCATAAATTTATAGCTGAACTAGGATTAAACTACTCCCCTTCTTAGCTTATTGAACTCCAGCCATTGCTACACCTTCAAGAGGAAGGAAAACACCTAGCCACTCATAGAAATCTGAAGCATCTCAACTAAGAATGAATCTAAGCTTCCCATGGTGGAGGTTTGATAGTGAAAAATGGAAGAAATAAGGGTTAGATGAGATAAAGATGAGAGAGAACGGAGATGGGGGCTGTGGTCCAAGTGAATGATGTCACTTGCACGAAAATAGGATTTCTAAACCGATAATGGGGAGTATTGGGTCAGTTTATGAGAGTGGGTAGGTAAAATTTCTGAAAATGGTTTGGGTCTGGGTTGCTGATTTGAGGGGTTCACTGTGGCGAAGGTATGGTTCAGCAGCGAACCGCAGCGAACCTGGCTGAGAGAACTTCTGCTGATGTAGTTTCTTTCGCTGCGGCGAAGACAAAGTTGGGTCGCGGCGAAACCTGGCAGAGGTGTTAATTCGTCTTGTGTGCTGGACTTCCTTAATCTTCACTCTTGGCTCTTCTTCTTTAGTGTCCTAAAATAAAAAGTAATGGTTTGAGGTATCAATTGTCCCAGAAATTAATTAAATCTAATTAATGAATAAATATGACAATTTTACCTTCAAATAACACTAACTCAGAACAAAGACCCTCAATCTCAATTAAGCACAAATATCATTAAAATAAGCCAAAAAGTGTAACAAAATATGAAAAAGTCATTAATTAGTATAAACAATTTGAGCTCAATCACCCACTGAAGGATGTTGAAAAAAAGAACGTTTGGGAAAAGCTTATTTCAATTACTCAAGGTATAAGTGGAGATTGGTTATGTGTGGGGGATTTTAACACTCTTACTAGCCAAAGTGAGCAGTACAGAAGAAGACTGAAGGCTATTAGTAAAATTTTAAAGTTCCAAAAGTTGATTTCTGAATGTCAATTACTTGATATGGGCTTGCTGTAACACCCTTAACCTCAAAACATTATAACTCATCACAAAATCACTACTATGGTAGAAAAGGAAATTTGTTAAATGAACTACCATAGTAAGAAGAAATTTGCATAATTTTGAATTAACATTTAAACTCGGTTCCACTCAAGGTCCGTTGCATGCAACTGAAATCATTCATTTACATCTACTGGGCCTC